>NC_081168.1:548644-683644 GCF_012432095.1 Onychostoma macrolepis | reverse complement strand
GTAAGCCATTCCCCCCATGATCCAAACATTTAGTCAAACTAGTTCCCAATTTGTTTATCTCCTTCTTAATTTTCAGTGATTTCTTCCCTTTTATTATTCAGTTTCTTCATTGCCTCTTCAGGGGCTGTATTATTAGAAACAGTTGGCTTCAGATATTACACAAACACCTCCTTTCTCCGCCAATAACCCAGTTTAATGTTTGTTTGTTTTGCCATGCCATGTCATTTTGCTAATGGGTTCTAGTTCTCTTAAGGTTCTCAATGCCTCATAATGTGGTTAACAAATGTAATTAGTCATTCTGTTTTCTTATCACAAGTTGTACATACAAATCTACTCAAGGCCTGATTTTAATTAATTGCTAACTTTACATTTTATTTTTCCAAGCATCTGAAAATGGAGTAATAAGAAGTGTTGCTGGTGCAATCTTATGTCCTTCTTTATCTCAATTGTCCAACAGTGTGAAATTGAGGTGCTTTGCTTTTGCCTTCTAATTGACTCTGGCCTTTGTTTTATGTGCAGTTATCCATCCTAAAGATCAAGGTGGGAATACCAGCGCTTCTAAATTAATGACATAACTATGATCAAAACCTACTGAACCTAGGCAATGCAGTGCCCCCTCACTATACTAGTCCAGTCCCTGTTTCAGTTAATTGTTAAAGTCAAGTAATTACGCCAGTTTACCTCCTTTTTATTTAATAATTATGGCTGCTGTTTGAGTGTCTCTCACCTCACTTGATGCATTTGGTCCGTCAGTCTGTGACAGCATTCAAGGGCCAGGTGTGGCGGTGGACATAGGCATTCGATTCTGGATGCTGTTGTCTCTCTGCCTCTCTTAAACCTGGCTTTTCATCAAGCTAAAGAGAAGGCAATTGTTCACGATAGCATTATGCTTTCTTTGTCGTTTCTGCTTTAACTCAGTCACTCTCCATGCCGGCCCCTCAGAAGTGTCAACTTCCTCTTTCAGGGGGCAAATGAAGGCCCATCAACCAATAGCTATGTTTCCATCCACCTAATTTTTTGTATCCTGGACTCAACTTGTCTGTACCAGGGCTCCAGACCGCGACTAAGACGGTCACATTTGCGACCAAAAATATTAATTTGCGAGTGAAGTTTTTGCTGAGGTCACCACTGGTGACTATATATTTACATGTTATGACTTTTTTTCCTGTTTGTTTTGCAATCACATCTTTTGTTATGTTCACATATTAAACTGAGACGATGCACATAAAAGTTTTAATGGAAAAAAAAGACTTTCAAACAGTCCTCATCTCTGCCGAAATGCCTGCTAAACAGCCCAGTAATCACAATAAGCTTTGTGCTTTGTTACTTTTTAATAAACAATGTATCAGCTTTAACATTCATAACAAAATTCATAAAATAAATACGGTTTTGGCACTCTTTAATGCGGCAGGCGCAATCGCTTTAGCCTCAGTTCAAGCGGCAAGTGAACCCATTATATCTTTCTCTACTATAGTACGAAATGAACGTGAATTAACGTCAAAAGGTAGGCTATTATAAAAGAGCCTACAGTACAACTTACTGAAATGTCTTATGTAATCGCTCATTCTGTGTCAAACTGCGGAAAACGTGTAAAGCTTGTAAACAATGTCATGTAACAATACATTTACCTCAGAATAAACATTGGGTATCCATAAGCTCATCAGTCAGCTAGAAAAATAACTAGGCTATAAAGAGGAGCATTTTGCTATATTTATTCGCTATTGCATATTAATATTTTTACTTAACCTGTTGTGTACATGAAAAAAATGCAAGAATGCAAGAGCTAAAGATAAAATTCAACACGTCCTTTAAAATTACATGTTACTAATGAAGAAAAACCGACTGGATGTGTGAGAGATTTGACAACATTTCTATAGGATGCATTGAGGAGGAGCCCAAACTAACACTGTAAAAAGCGATCAGTTGACTTTTCCTAAAAAAATGTAGGAAACCCGTTGCCTACAATAAACTTAATACTTGACAATTCTGAGTTACACTGAAAAATAACAGTTTGAAAACCTGGGAACTAAGGTTCACTTAAAGTGGGAACTAAACGTCTTTTCCAACTTGAAGTATATAGTCACGAAGAATTGTTTATTACACAGAATCTGTACCAATATCATGGACCATAATTATCACTTGGCCACTGAGTGTACACTTTTAATTGTTTTCTTCTTATAGGAGCCAATGGCTCCTTACTCTATTTTTTTGTCTGGAGCCCTGCTGTACATATAGTATGATTTATTAATAATTTGTATACTTTTGTTTGTTACTTGCGTTCTTTACTACAGCAACAGTAAACTCATGATGCATTGTGTTTTAAAAATCAAACAATTACGAGAAAATTAAGTTGTGATAACGAGAAAACAACTTTTATGTTGAGATCATGAGAAAACAACTTTTGTTATGTCGAGAAAATTAAATTGTGATCATGAGAAAACGTCCCGGGTCACACATGTAACCATGGTTCCTTGAGAGGGAACGAGACACTGTGTCCTCTAGTGGACACTTTGGGGCCTGCCGCCAGCAGGACTGGTGTCTGAAGCATGTGTGAAAAACTCCAATCCTATTGGTCCACGTAGCCCATGATGTCATAGGCTGGTGCCCGGAAGAATAAAAGGGTGTCTGCTGAACTCATCACCAACTTATTTGTTCTGAAGGAAACGTGAAACAGGTAGGTCAACGGCAAGGTGAGGGGACACAGCATGTGCAACCTGAGACGTTCCCCTTCTAGGGAACTTGAGCTGCGTCCTCTAGTGCAGCGGTTCTCAATTCCAGTCCTCACATACCCCAGCTCTGCATATTTTGCATGTCTCTCTTTGTTAACACACCTGATTCAGATCATCAGCTTGTTAGAAGTCATCGTGCATGAACTGTTCCAATTGACATGGTCCCTACACAGTGTCCATTGCTCCCTACTCCCTGAGCAGGGGAAATCCGTTGAAGTTTACTTCACTTGGGAACATTCATTCATGGATTTGCGCTGCGCCGCTGCCTGCTGCGTCTTCACACACAGACGAAACTTACTAGAGAAGCGTGAAGTGTGACATAATATACCTCTGTAAATAAATATAATTTAAATTAATGTCTCGCACACTTCTATGCCCTTTGAATGGAACATATACGTTCGTCTTGAACTGGAATCATGGCGGAATATCCTGTGATGTCCACTTCACAGGGCACTTACAGTCGAATAGAACAAACATCTGAAGTGATAAGAGAAACATACAAAATGTGCAGAGCGGGGGTATGCGAGGACTGGAATTGAGAACCGCTGCTCTAGTGGACACTTTGGGGAACGAAATGCCAACAATGCCATGCTGCGGCAAATGCCCGTCCACCTGGTGGGAGAGCACCAAGGAAGTGATAGACATACACCTAACCTTTCCTTAGAAAGGAGCCAAGCCACTGACGCGCCGGGCCATTCAGATAGCTTGGCAGAAATGGGGAACCCAGTTTCCCAGATGAAAGAGGGACATCCAATCCAAGTTAGGAACACAGCTATCCTCAGATAGCTATGCTATGAGAGATACCTACCAATACCTTCCCACAAAGCTACCCAGACCACAGAGAGTGGGCTATCTGCTTAAAACCCTAACAGGAGAGAAAGCACAGTCTAGGCAAAGGCTCAAGGAGACTGCTACTTAAAACCCCTAAGTAGGGGAGCAATCAATGAGCTGGCACATAGCTATTCTTGCCTTGGTTTCTCCATAACACCTTCACACTCGCTGACAAACAGATGGCTCCTTAAGACAACTAAAGTTGGTGAAGTGTTCAGCAGGTGCCCTTTTATACTTCTGGGCGCCAGCCCATGACATCACAGGCTACGTGGACCAATACGATCAGAGTTTTTTTTTTTATACATGCTTCAGACACCGGTCCTGCTGGTGGCAGTCCCCAACGTGTCCACAAGAGGACGCAGCATGAGTTCCCTAGAAGGGGAACAACTCTTGTTATGTCGAGATCATGAAAGAATTAAGTTGTGATCACGAGAAAACAACTCACTATGTCGAGATCACAAGAAAACAAGTAAGCAAAAAATGATAAAATAATGCATAGCCTCTTAGAACTTTCATTGATGAGAATGAATCATAATATGATCATAAAAATGTCTGGGACCGCTGGGACACAAAGGCACCTTTTTCCAGAGGAAAAAGTACAGAGGAAACTAACACTCAGGTGATAGTGCCCTCTTGTGTTGATCAGGGGGAACCACAGAGGCCTGATTTGTGACAGTTACACTGTCAGTGTGTGAGAGTGTGCACGTTTTTGTGAAAAGTCAGGACATAGATGTGTATAATGACGAGGGTATGACAGGTATTACAAGGTGAAGGTGACATCTCAAGACATTGACCCATGTCCCCACTTTTCAAAATGCTTATAAATCACTCAGAATGAGGTTTTTTTGGGGAAAGTTGAAATGCACAGTCTCCTGATAGGGGTAGGTTTAGGTGTAGGGTTGGTGTAGGGCAATAGCACATACAGTAAGTACAGTATAAAAACCATTACGCCTATGGGATGTCCCCACTTTTCACAAAAACGAACGTGTGTGTGTGTGTGTGTGTGTGTGTGTGTGTGAGAGAGAGAGAGATGTGTGAGTGTGTGTGTGTGTGTGTGTGTACTGGTATATATGGTTTATGAGGACACAAATGTGAATAATGACATGGGTACTACAGCATAAACATGGTTTGAAAGGACACTTCCTATGTCCCTGTAAACAAATGGCTTTAAAAAAACCAAAAAAAACATAAACTGTGTGCGTGTGTTTGGAAATTCAAAAATTGCTTGTAGTTTTGTGTGAGGAGTAAGTTTAGGTGAAGGGTTAGAGTAGGGGGATAAAAAATACAGTTTGTACAGTAGAAAAACCATTACACCTATGGAATGAACCCATAAAGATAGAAATACCAGTGTGTGTATGTATGTGTGTGTGTGTGTGTGTGTGTGTGTGTGTGTGTGTGTGTGAGAGAGAGAGAGAGAGAGAGAGAAATACCTGTTTTACACACATCACTCAAACACAGAAGCAGGAAACAGGAAACACGTGATTTCAGGGAAAGAGAAACTGAAGTGTAGTTGAGCTGTTGTGTGTTTGTGTCTCTGTATTCATGCAGCAAAATGGAAGAAGACAGATTTTCTCAGGATGAATTAAAGTGTTCAGTGTGTCTGGATCCCCTGAAGGATCCAGTGACCATCCAGTGTGGACACAGTTACTGTAAGAGCTGTATTACAGGCTTCTGGGATCAGGAGGATCAGATGAGAGTCTGCAGCTGCCCTCAGTGCAGACAGACCTTCAGTCCAAGACCTGCTTTAGCTAGAAACACCATGCTGGCTGAAGTGGTGGAGAAACTGAAGAAGAGAAAACGTCCTTCTGACTGTGACGCTGGAGCTGGAGATGTTCAGTGTGACGTCTGTACTGGAAGAAAACACAAAGCTGTCAAGTCCTGTCTGGTGTGTCTGAACTCTTACTGTCAGAATCACCTCGAACAGCATGAGAGTTTGTTTAAAGGAAAGAGACACAATTTGACTGAAGCCACTGGACGACTGCAGGAGATGATCTGCCAGAAACATGAGAAGCTCCTCGAGGTTTTCTGTCGCACTGACCAGAAATGTATATGTGTACTGTGCATGGATGAACATAAAAACCATGACACTGTATCAGCTGCAGCACAGAGGACAGAGAAACAGGTATTTAAAACTACACACTGATGAAATATTGTTGAAACTCTTTTAATATGTGTTTATATCTGCACCTATATGAACAGCTTACAACATACATACTGCACACTGCAGCGGAAATGATCAGCAGCTGCAAGAAGAGTTTCATTGTTTGCTGAAAAAAACAGCAAAACTTTATCAAAAAAACTTTATCAGTGTAGACTTTGTCTACACTGGACGCGATAAAGCGACCGTTGAAAATCATTTGAAATTTGTGTCAGCATATTAGCATGGAAATTTGTCGCACCAAGCAGCATCCAGTGTAGACAGCATCACTGATTAAAATGACTTCTATAGTATTTTGTAGTGCCGCTTGCATCCGGTGTGGACACGGTGTAACATTGGTTTTGCTTTGTTTGACAGAACTAATTGTGGGAGGGAGCTATCAAAATAGGGGTGAGACCCTTTTGGGGTAGGGGTGTGTTTGTTTTGGTGATTTCAAATATCAACACTGGCTACCAGAAATCGCTTACCCCACCTTTAACAGCTCCACTTTTACTTGATTCATCTGTTCACATGATGATTTAGTGCCAGTAGTTTTCTGTGAGATTCACTATCATGTGTTTGTCCTGCAGAAGCAGCTGAAGGAGGTGCAGAAGACGTTCCAGCAGAGAATCCAGCAGAGAGAGAAAGATCTTCAGCAGCTGAGAGAGGTTGTGGAGTCTCATAAGGTGAATCTGGAGGAGAAGAAAAGTTTGTCTCGGTCTCAGTTTAGACTCCTCTTTCAGTCCCACTGAAGGAACAGAGCTAGGAACAGAGAGCTGGGCTAGTTTGGTCTGGAGGAGTGTTGGGATGATGGTGTTGAAGTCCGAACTGAAGTCCACGAGATGTTGGAGGATGTAGTGCAGTCCCATGTTGACTGCATCATCCGCAGACCTGTTTGCTCGGTAAGCAAACTGCAGGGTGTCCAGTAAGGGTCCAGTGATTGCGTGCAGGTGTTCCTCCTCTGTTTCCAGGGCGACGCTGATGAGTGCTCAGGACACGCGTCACACTCCCCCCCCAAGCATCGTCCTGGTCCCGCGGAACAAAGGGGAGATTGGGGTCGGGTGGGGAGTGAACCCTGACAGACCTGCGAAAGCTGCCCAAATCCGCGAGAGCCCGTCGGCATTAGCGTTGGCCGTCCCCGCCCGGTGTCACACAATGAAGTGGAAGTCCTGGAGCGCCAAGAACCAGCGAGTTACTCAGGCGTTCGTATCCTTGGCCCGGGCCATCCACTGTAAAGGGGCATGGTCAGTAATAAGAGTGAACTTTCTGCCAAGGAGGTAATACCTGAGCTCCAGGACTGACCACTTGACGGCCAACGCTTCCTTTTCGACGGCCGCGTAACGTTATTCCGCTGGGGTCAGCTTTCGGCTGATGTAGATCACCGGGTGTTCCTCACCGTCCTGCACCTGGGAGAGGACGGCTCCCAACCCGGTGTTGGAGGCATCCGTCTGCAACAGGAAGGGGCAGTTAAAGTCTGGGGCTCGCAGTACCGGCTCCGAGGTGAGTAGCGCCTTCACTCGCTGGAATGCCTCCTCTTCGGTGGGACCCCAGGCAGGGGCGCGGGAAGTGGGGGTGCTGAGGTTGCTGCAGCACCCCCTGTTTTTTTCTGTGGGCAACTGTTTAATTGTTGGGAATGTAAAAAAAAAAAATCAAAAGACGGTCGTCAATTGTCAGATTCAGTGGCGCAGATGGTAAAGCGCGTGCTACCGTTCTTTTGACACGATCGACCGGGGTTTGAATCTGCCTTTTGGCTAACTTTTTTTCTCCCTTTTTAAATTTCAAATCACATCAGAAAAGCATTTATTTTTTAATAAAAATTAAGGAAATAATCAAAAAGTTGAACATAAAGTATCGGGTAGGGTTAGGGTAGGTGTAGGGAGAGCTTTTGTCCCAATAAGGTGGCTTCCATTTAATAATTTGAAATAAACTTACACTCAATAAGTTATTGCATACTATTTTATAATGTTTTACAATGCAGAGGTGCAGGTAATTGCCACTATTTGCAATAAGTAATGTTTTTCTCTAATGTTTTTCGCCACAATTAATCATACCCTTTTATTCAATATTTGCAATAAGTAATTAGCAGAATTCTTCTATTTTAACATAGAATAAATATAATCTAAAGCTGTTTGCACTGTGTAAATAGCATATAACTGAAGAATACTGCTATTTTCACTTAGTGTAAATAGCCTCTATCGCAACCCCCCCCCGCGCGTACAGCACCCCAACCTAAAACATCTTCCCGTGCCCCTGACCCCAGGGAACCTTCTCCGGTTGCCCCTTCCTGGTCAGGTCTGTCAGGGGAGCTGCTAAGGAGGAGAAGTTAGGGATAAAGCATCGATAGTAACCCGCCAATCCCAAAAGGCCTGTACCTGGGTTTTTGAGGTGGGCCGTGGTGCCGAGAGGATTGCTGCCACCTTCTTTTCCTGCGGTTTGATGAGGCCCTGGCGAAGTACTTAGACTTGTAGAGGGCCAGGTGACATTTTCGGGGATTGGCGGTCAGTCCAGCCCGGTGCAGCTCGACAAGCACCCTCCGCAACCGCTCCAAGTAATCCTCCCAGTTCTCTGAGTGGATGACGACGTCATCCAAGTAGGCCGCCGCATAGGACTGGTGGGGCCTCAGCAGGATGTCCATCATCCGCTGGAAAGTGGCTGGGGCCCCCGTGCAGGCCGAAGGGAAGAACCTGGTAATGCCAGTGGCTGCTGGGAGTAGAGAAGGCGGTCTTTGGTTTTGCTTCTTCCGTCAGCGGCACTTGCCAGTAGCCCTTGGTAAGATCTAAAGTGGAGATGTACCGGACTCTCCCCAGACGATCTAGCAGCTCGTCTACTCGTGGCATCGGATAGCCGTCGAACTCGGAGACTTCGTTGAGGCGGCGGAAGTCGTTGCAAAAGCGGAGGGTGACGTCCGGTTTTGGGACCATGGGCTGTGCGAGGGCTCTATTACCTCTAACCTCCAGGACCCGGTAAGGCCACTGCCTGACAATGGTTCCGGGTGGTGTGCGAACATCATGTTGGAGAACGTGGGTCCGCCCAGGGAGTGGGGAGAACACATGGGAGAATTGACCGACCAGATGTTGCAACTCCTTCTTTTGGGCAGCCGATAGGTGGGGGTTGACATCGACAACCACAGGGTCAGTGGTGGCCAGAGCAGCCAGCTGGGTCCTAGTCCCGACCCATCGCTTTAGGACGGTTGACATGGTATAGTTGATCCTCTTTCCTTCTTCCGAGCTGGCGTACTCGGTATGTAACGGGCCCCACTCGCTCGGTCACCGTGTAGGGTCCTTGCGACTTAGCGAGGAATTTACAGGCAGCCGTCGGGACTAAGACCATGACATGATCTCCTGGCTGAAACTCCTGTGGTTGGGCTGCCCGGTTGTAGTGGCGTTGCTGGGGGCTTGCTGGGCCTTCATGAGGTGCTCCCGGACTAATGGCATGACCCTGTCGATCCGTTCCCTCATCTCACAGATGTGTTCGATGGTTGATCGATGGGCGGTCGGCTGTTGTTCCCAGGCTTCCTTTGCGATGTCGAGTAGGCCGTGAGGCTGACGTCCAAACAAGAGCTCAAAGGGGGTGAAACCAGTAGAAGCCTGGGGCACTTCTCTGATGCCAAAGAGGACGTACGGCAGCATCTCGTCATCAGCGGCCACCCAACGGAGCATCTGCTTCAATATCTGATTAAAACGCTCGACCAGCCCATCGGTTTGAGGATGGTAGACTGTGGTCCGCAGTTGTTTCACCTTTAGGAGGCGACAGAGGTCCGCCATCATCCGGGACATGAACGGGGTGCCCTGGTCGGTCAATATCTCTGTGGGGATGCCGCCTCGACTACATAGGAGGAACAGCTCCTTAGTGATAGCTTTGGATGTGGCTTTGCGTAGGGAGATGGCTTCTGGGTAGCGAGTGGCATAGTCCACTATCACGAGGATGTGCTCGTGGCCCTGGGCGGACTTCGGCAGCGGCCCGACCAGGTCCATCCCTATTCGTTCGAAGGGCACCTCGATGATGGGTAACAGGATCAGCGTACTGGGGGGAGGGGTGTGAGGCGATGTCTGTTGGCACGTCGGACAGGCTTGACAAAACCGTTTCACCTCAGCATCCAGACCTGGCCAGTGAAAATGGTCTCGGATCCGCTGGATGGTGTTTCGTGCCCCCAGGTGGCCGGCCATCGGATGCGAGTGTGCCAGCTCCATCACGGTTTCCGTCTTCGACCGCGGCACCACTAACAGCTTTTTTTCCTCCCCCCTCCGCGGTGCGACACAGTAAAACAGGCCATTCTGGACAACAAAGTGGGGAACTGGATGCGGCTGTGGGTGAGTCGGGTGCAGATCCTTCACGATTCCCACCTCGACGGGCCAGGAGCCTCGAGCGGCCGAAATGGTGACGTGCCGAGCGGGGATCTGGCGAGTATCCCCATGCACACACGTGATGGGTAGGCGGGCTTTAGACTCCATCCGCGGGGGAAACACTGTCGGCTGCACCAGGCTGACCACGCTGCCCGAGTCCAGGAGCGCTTGGTAGGGTCGTCCATTCACCTTTACCTCCACCTGCGGCGCTTCCAATGGTGGAGGATGCAACCTGCCAGCCAGGCCCAGTGTGGTGAACGAGGAGGATCCGTGGGCATCGGCTCGTCCTGGGGAACGGGAACCGCCGGCCTGCTCACTGGTCGCGGGATGCCCTCTGGCGCTCGCTCCCCAGCCTCCGCCAGCTCGATGGCCTCCACCAGATCTCCAACGGTGAGCGGGTTCCGCATGCCGGCCGTTTGCCGAAGCGAACGAGGAAGGGCACGGAGGAGACGATCCGGCTACTTGTAGTGCTTGGCTACTTGGGCGGCGCTGTGACCAGCCAGCCCGTGCAGATTGCGTGCAGGTGTTCCTCCTCTGGTTCCAGGGCGACGCTGATGAGTGCTCGGGACACGTGTCACAGTATATATATATATATATATATATATATATATATATATATATATACACACATTTACATTTAGTCATTTTGCAGACGCTTTTATGCAAAGCGAATTACAGTAGGGGAATACATAAAGCAATTCATCTTAAAGAGGCAAACAGAGGAAGTGCTCATAATACCAAGTCTCAGGCATTGTGCAAATAAGTACAAACTAGCAAGGGAAGGAATAAATAAAGAGAAAGACAAAGTTTATATATATATATATACACAATATCTGTGTGTTGTTGTTGTTGTCTCTGTGGATTGGAAGCTTCTGTCACCAAATTCCTTGTATGTGCAAACATACTTGGCAATAAAGCACTTTCTGATTCTGATTCTGAAGCCTGAATCACTGTGTGTCCTAACAGCGCTCTGCACAGACAGCAGTGGAGGACAGTGAGAGGATCTTTACTGAGCTCATCCGCTCCATTGAGAGAAGCCACTCTGAGCTGATACGGCTGATCAGAGATCAGGAAAAGCAAGCAGTGAGTCGAGCTGAAGGACGACTGGAGCGACTGGAGCAGGAGATCAATGATCTGAGGAGGAGAGACGCTGAGCTGGAGCAGCTTTCACACACACAGGATCACATCCAGTTCCTGCAGGTAACACAGATCTAGAAGAACAGGATCATAGTGGACTTGAGCAGATCCTGCTGTGACACCAGACTCACAGAGAAACATTTCATGAGTGTCTTATTATATAATCATCAGTCAGACTCTCTGATAATCTTTTGAAAGAGATGCCGCTTACAAATGGCTTTCAGCTCTGGAAATCTCTTAGGAATCATTTCTCTGAGCTTTCTTCTGGAAGATATATTTAGCTCAAACACCACTTGTGCCACCAACAGTTCAAAACTTCACGTTTCCACTTTATACCTAATTTTTCCTTCTGATTTATGACATCATGGTGAAATCAGTGAACTTAATCGTACCGATTCTGAGTAACATTCAAAATTAGATAAGGTGATCCTCAAACCTGATAAAATTCAGTTTTATTGGCGTGTAACACATTGATAAATTTGACCATGAAGATACCTAACATGAAGTCAGGCTGTATATTAACAATGCTTCAGCGCAGAGAAACCAAACCAAACCTGAGCATGTTTTAAGGGTCCTTGTGAAGTTTTAGTGTCTCTAACCATTCTAAAGTTATAAATAAAGGTCAATCTAATCGTAGCCTTTGAGCTGCTTTTCCTGAGCAAATCTACTCAACCCTACAATGAGACTCCATTGATGTGCTTGAGCTGTTAGATGGGCATTTATGTTCTTAGCAGATGTTTTATCATCCAAATGATTTCCTAGAAAGTTGACGTAGAGTATTAGTGGCAAATACTAGAATCTGTAGCCATAATGTTATAGAATGAATATGAGAAGAATGAAGCTGATGCTGTGAAAGTGCTGGATTGAGGTGAGTTACTAAAGATCAGTCAAATCTGATGTTGGAGCAGGTTATTGGGTGAAGTGTAGAGCTGATGAGTTTTGATTTCTGTTTTCTGTAGAGTTTCCAGTCTCTCTCAGCTCCTCCTGAATCTACAGACGTAAATGATGATCTCTTCAGTTCTCTCGTCTCTTTTGATGGTCTGAGAGAATCTGTCCATCAGCTGAGAGACAAACTGGAGGATTTCTGCAAAGAGGATCTCAAGAAGATCTCAGACAGAGGTAAAGTCCTGGAGATTCATCTGCTCTCAGAAACCAGTCCATCATCATCTCATATCATGGAGAACATCATATTAGAAATGTCTTAAGAATGGATGCAGGATCATGAGAATCACATTGTTCATGTCTGTTGATTTCCACAGTCACATTCACCAACATCAGATGCAGATTAAGAAACTTTGGGCGATTGGGCTATAGCAAACCCAAGGGCCCTCTTCCTAGTAGCCTATCTTGGTGCCACAACGTTTTCTGCCAGAGGAATATATATATATATATATTTTTTATTTTTAAAATAGAAATGTCATATCTATATAATAGATTATATAAATATACATATTTAGATTATATGAAAATATTCCAGGCTAAAACATATTAAAAGCATAAATGCAATAACACCAGATATGAAGTCAACGAAAATTTGGCCCTAGAGAGAGACTTGGCCCTAGAGCCGATGCCCGAGCACCATCTCATCAGAATCATTCATCTGAAGTGACTGTCAACGATTCGCGTGCAGCTTATAGTCAGCTTATTAATGCTATCCAGCAGTGCCGTGTTATGAGAAGAAACAGAACTTAGCCTGCTCTGCAAGCCCAACTCAGGAGCACTTGCCAGAGGGCTCCATAAGCCTGAGCTGTAGAAGAGATCCAAGTGAATAATCTGAGGTCTACCTAAAACAGCCGTTCCACTCAGGGCGAAAAGGGGTAGAATTAGGCAGAAAGGATCCGCGCCTGCATCCAAATTGTAAAATCTAATGAAGATAGATGACCATCCGGCAGCCACACAAATCTCCCCGACATAGAACATTCTCTGAATGTTCAGGGAGCATGCATAATTCAGGCTGTCATATTAACTGTCTATAACTGCTCCCAGAAAGGACACTCACTGGGCCTCATTTATCAATCTAACATAGAAATGAGCACAGATCCGTGCGCACAAATCAACTTACGACAGAGTTCACGTGTGATTCATGAAACATTCGTATGCCGCCAATCTCATCGTACGAATGATCGCACGTTGATAAATGTGGCGGCAGAAAACAATCGTCATTTTAAGATCACGCCCCTAAAAACACCCCAGTTTAGAAGCCTTGCCCCTAGAGTTTACGACACGGAGAAACGAAACCCGGCCAAAAAGAGGAAGTAATCTCATGAAAGATAAATTGATCTTACTCCAAAAACACCCGTTAACCTTGTATTTGCAAACAATTAGGCTACATTAATTTATGTAATTTCTATGTATATTAAAATACTGGTAGCCTAAATATAAACATTATAGCCTATTTAGTTCCCCTCACTCTACAACAAATATTTTAAATTTAACAGTATTCAGAACAGAACAAAAATTAAAAATAAGTATACAATTATATTACTAATATAGGCTATATTGGCATTCATTATAAACAGCATACAAATGTCAAGCAAAACTGAAACGGCATTGGGCTCACGAGCCTGTCTCATACCACAAGAATCCAAATGTTTCCATTTTTGCCATAATGGTAACATTTGGTTGCTTAACTATTATTCATTATGTAGCCAAAACAAGGCTTTATATACTTCAATCATGTTCTAATATCCGTGTAAAATCCTTTACATGCGCAAAAATGTTTGTTTGGTGCTGCACGCTGATTTTACAACGGACCTTTTAAAATAAACAGTGTAACTTTTATGCTTGGTTAACTCCATTTTAGTTTGATGATGAATGGCCGAAATGTCTTTTTTTTTTTCTTTTTCTTTTTTTTAATCTATTAATTATATTATAGCCTATTATATACTGTATTTTGTGTGGTCCTATTTATTTTATTCCTTTTATAGACTTAATTTCTGTTTTTCTCCGTTCACAGAAGCGCTGCAGGTGCGTAATGCGTAGTTGTGTGAATCATGGTCTGTTGTTTACGCTGCTATTTGCGCATATAAAGCTAAAGCCCTGTATAAAACAAAACAAACAAAAAAAGACATTCTAATCTTACTGGTTAACGATCGACTAATGAGCTTCATTTGACAGTCAGGAAAATAACCTAAATTAACAACGTGAACGATAAGTTCCTGTTCTGATCTGGCTAACATCAGCCAGTTGTCGAGGTAATTCAAGATGCAGATTACCATCTGTCTTAGAGGTGAAAGAGCTGCGTCCCTGCACTTCGTAAAAGTGCGATCTCAAGAACCTCTGAAGCGAGGTGGCCTGCAAGCAAATTGGAGTGAGTAACCTTGTTCTATGGTTTTTAGAAACCAACCTGACACATCTGGGATGGCTGGGATTGCATGGTGGCGGTGAACTGGCCTTCGTAGGAGAAAAACTCTCAGAGAATGTAAACCGAGTGTGAGCATCCTTTGAAGGAGTTCCGGCATTGGCGAGAACTGACCCTCTCCTGTTCCTCTCAAAGTGCTGCGCAGTGGAAGCAGCCTGCCCCTGTGAGTGTAGCTTTAGCATGGGCATGGCCCAGACGCATTCAGTCATGACGTGGTCAGTGATAATAATCAGTGACAGCATTCTCTTCAATCTGCCTTAAAAGGGTCACGGCTCGTGACAGATGAGGGGCGCTAATCCTCATGTGTAAACACACTGACGGATCAAAAGTGCAGCGGGAAGAGTGAAGCACGTGGTACCTGTGTCGGCATGAGCTTACTTAATCCCAATTGCTCAGCCCCATGACTTCGGGGTCGCCTTCATTGAAGAAAGAAAGCTCCGTGACACCACCGTTTCTTTCTACGAGCTCGCTGAGAGAGGAGAAATGGGAGAGTGGGAGGGGTGGGGTCACCTTCATTGAAGAAAGCGATTTGTGAGCTAAGCAGGAACAAGACTGATGGTTTTGCAGTGAAAGCAGTCTGTCTCAGTGAGCGCAGCCTATTGTGAAACTGTCAGCGATACAGATACATCGGTGGCAGCATTCTACTCCAATCCACCAAAAAGGATTGAGCTGCTCGAAGTAACGAGGGGCACTGATCCTTATGTGTAAGCACACCGGCGGATCAAAGTGCTGGGGTTCCCTGCACAAGCCACATTTGCGGCGCGACATTTGCAACAACGTCCCTAGGAAATTTGCTCTTTTGAAGCACTGGATAGCTGCAGGGGAATGCTTTGGCTTCTTCCTTTGCCAGGGCTGTTCTACAGTGGTGAGCTGTAGGCTGAGCTTCTCCCTTCTTCAGCTTCCTCGCAGAGTCAAGATGTTCTCATTGCTGAAGGAGAAGATTTTGATGAGAAGGCGCTCTGGGCCGACTCTAGCAGTCGGCTTGCCCGTTCTGGCAGGCTCAAGTGCCATAGGTTTATGCAGCTACACAAACATTAAGAAATCAGGCTTCAGTATCAGAGTAAACAGTAGTTTCCCCATAGTGTCAATAAGATGACGCAACGGGAGTTCTTGTTCGATAGGGAACATTTATGTACAAGTAGTCAATAACAATAACCACTTTGTACAGTTTAACTCAACACTTCAGTTTACATGTTCAAGGCAAGGCAAGTTTATTTATATAGCACATTTCATACACAGTGGTAATTCAAAGTGCTTTACATAAAAGGAAGTGAAATAGTCATTAATAACAATAAATTAAAAATAATAATAATCACAACAATAAAAACAAAGTGATTTAAAAATTGATTTAAAAAGAATTTAAAACATTTAAGAATAGAAAATGATTATACACAGTGCAATCAGTTCGGACGTAGCACAGTGCTCATTCAACAAATGCACAGCTAAACAGATGAGTTTTGAGTCTGGATTTAAATGTGGCTAATGTTTTAGCAGATCTGATCTCTTCTGGAAGCTGGTTCCAACTGCGAGCGGCATAATAGCTAAAAGCGGACTCCCCTTGTTTTGTGTGAACCCTTGGTATTTGTAACTAACTCGATCCTAGTGATGTGAGTGGTCTGTTAGGTTTATATTCAGTGAGCATATCTCCAATGTATTTAGGTCCTAGGCCATTTAGAGATTTATAAACGATTAAAAGTACTTTAAAATCAATCCTAAATGTAACTGGAAGCCAGTGTAAGGACCTGAGGACTGGTGTGATATGCTCAGATTTTCTGGTTCTACTCAGAATAATGGCAGCAGTGTTCTGGATGAGCTGCAGCTGTCTAATGGTCTTCTTTGGAAGGCCGGTGAGGAGACCATTACAATAATCCACCCTGCTGGTGATAAAGGCATGAACAAGTTTCTCCAAGTCTTGACTGGAAACAAAACATCTAATTCTTGCAATGTTTTTGAGATGATAGTATGCTGATTTAGTTACTGCTTTGACATGACTACTAAAACTAAGGTCTGTCTCCAGAAACACCCCAAGATTTTTGACTTGGTTTTTAGTTGATTGACCCCTAGAGTCAAGGTATGCATTCACCTTGAGAACGTCATCTTTGTTTCCAAATGCAATGACTTCAGTTTTCTCCTTGTTTAACTGAAGAATGTTCTGGCACATCCAACAGTTTATTTCATCAATGCATTGGCAGAGGGAGTCAATGAGGCTATAGTCATTTGGAGATAAGGCTGGGTAAATCTGGGTATCATCAGCATAGCTGTGAATTTGGTTCTTTCTCATTATTTGACTTAGTGGGAGCATATACAGGCTAAACAAGAGCGGTGCAAGAATTGAGCCTTGTGGGACTCCGCATGTCATGGACGTCCACTTAGACTTATGCTCTCCTATACTCACATAATAACCTCTCCCTTCTAAGCATGACCTGAACCATTTGAGTACCATCCCAGAAAGCCCGACCCAGTTTTCCAGTCTCTCTAGAAGTATGTTATGATCAACAGTGTCAAACGCAGCACTAAGATCTAGTAGTACCAGAACTGATATTTTGCCTGAATCAGAATTGAAGCGAATATCATTTATCTTAATAAACGCGGTCTCTGTGCTATGATGTGCTCGGAAACCAGATTGAAAATTGTCCAGGTATCCATTTGAGTTTAAGTAGTTGTTCAGCTGATTAAAACCCACCTTTTCAATAATCTTACCTATGAAAGGAAGATTTGATATTGGTCTATAATTGTTCAACATTGTGTTATCAAGATTGCGCTTTTTCAGAAGGGGCTTAACAACTGCAGTTTTCAGGGAGTTTGGAAAAGTCCCAGAAAGAAGTGAAGCGTTCACCACTTCTAAGAGATCTGCTTCTAAACAGTTAAGCACACTTTTGAAAAAAGATGTGGGAAGTGTGTCAAGATAGCATGTTGACGATGTAAGGTGCTGTACTATTTCTTTCAAAGTTTTGCTATCAATTGCTTCAAAAACAGACATAATCACTTCTTTTTGAAATTGCGGTCGAATCTGTGTGACCTCTGCAAAACTAGAAGATGTGCCAATCTCCTTTCTGATATTATTGATCTTCTCAGAAAAGAAGGAAGCAAACTCATTGCATTTACTGTCGGAGAGCATTTCACTGGGTATCTGACTTGGGGGGTTTGTTAGTCTCTCAATAGTAGCAAAAAGAGTGTGAGAGTTGTTTAAGTTACTGTTTATAAGGTTTGAGAAGAAGGTCTGTCTAGCTGTGGCTAGTTCCACATTGAAAGCATGAAGGCTGTCTTTATAGATGCTATAGTGAATTTCAAGTTTTGTCTTCTGCCACATCCGCTCAGCTTTTCTGCATTGTCTTTTCATACTCTGAACTGCTGTTGATTTTCTCCATGGTGATTTTTGTCTGCCATTCTTCTTGCAGACCCTTGCCGGAGCAATATCATCAATAACGTTCTCAACTTTTGAGTTAAAAGAATCCAGGAGAAGATCAACAGAGTCTGCAGAAATGCTTGGTGTTAAAGATATAGCCTTCATAAATAGCGCACTGGTGTTCTCATTAATGCATCTCTTTCTGACAGAGACGGATCTAGATTCAGTGGTAACAGAGATCAATATATCAAAGAAAATACAGAAGTGATCAGATAGTGCTACATCCTTAATAACAATGGATGAAATGTTTAGACCTCTACTGATGAGTAAATCTAGAGTGTGTCCACGATTGTGTGTGGTTCCATGCATATGCTGAATCAGGTCAAAAGTGTTTAAAACAGTTATAATTTCTTTTGCAGTTTTGATTTCTGCATTATCTATGTGAATATTAAAATCCCCTGCAATAGTAAAACAGTCAAACTCTGAGGAAATCATTGATAACAGTTCTGTGAACTCTTCAACAAAGGCTGGAGAGTATTTTGGAAGCCTGTAAATAATGATAAACAGAATGCGTGGAGCACCTTTCAGCACAATACCTAGGTATTCAAAGGACAAATACTGACCAAATGACACTTGCTTGCATTGATAAACATCTTTAAATAGAGCAGCTACACCTCCACCTCTCCTAGCAGTCCTGCAGACACTTGTAAAATTAAAGTTAGGAGGGGCTGTTTCATTGAGGACTGTTGCACTGCAGCTGTCTTCAAGCCATGTTTCATTTAGAAACATAAAATCCAGGTTGTTTGTGGTTATTAAATCATTGATCAGAAATGATTTATTTTTTAGTGAGCGAATGTTTAAAAATGCTAACTTGATGGAATTACATTTTGTCTCTACAGCAATCTTAGATTGACGCATTATAGGCCGCAGATTAGATGGGTCAGCCGTACGGTTTGAGAAGGCCTTAGACTTTCTATCACGTGATAAAACAGAGATATAGAGCTATTCAATCTGGTTTCAAACCCTAACTGGGTTTAGGCGGTTGGCCCACTGGGAAAATTTTGAGTGCTCTCAATGGCCAGCCAGTTTAGGTCTGCTTTTTCTTTCCTCCACAGTCCATCACAGGTCCCCTCCATCTTTGGACCCTGGGGCTTCAGCTCTGCCTAGCCCTTATGTGAAACCTGCCCTGACCAGCATTGTTCCCAGGACCAGCAGGGAGGATTTCTCCACAAAGCGGCTCAAAAAGATCTCAGACAGAGGTAAAGTCCTGGAGATTCATCTGCTCTCAGAAACCAGTCCATCATCATCTCATATCATGGAGAACATCATATTAGAAATGTCTTAGGAATGGATGCAGGATCATGAGAATCACATTGTTCATGTCTGTTGATTTCCACAGTCACATTCACCAACATTGTTCCCAGAACCAGGAACGACTTCCTACAATGTAAGTCAGTAAGAAAACAAGCAGAAAAACTCACTGAGTGTGTTCATGTTCTTCTGTAGAAGGTGAAAGAGTTTTATAATTGATGATGTAAATGATGATTTGCACAGATATCTGGTCATCTGTACTGAGACACTGATGATACACTGAACATGAAGAGTTCAGCTACATGAAAAGATCAAACAGATTCATAATTCCTGATTCTGATGTGTTTTATCTCCATCAGATTCCCATCAGTTCACTCTGGATCTGAACACAGTGAATAAACGCCTCCTCCTGTCTGAGAACAACAGAGTGATTACTAACACTGGCACAGATCAGCTGTATCCTGATCATCCAGACAGATTTGATTATTGGGAGCAGGTGTTGTGTAGAGAGAGTGTGTGTGGACGCTGTTACTGGGAGATTGAGTGGAGTGGAAATATTGGTGTGTTTATATCAGTGTCATATAAGAGCATCAGCAGGAAGGGTTATGAGTGTTTGTTTGGACGTAATGATCAGTCCTGGAGTTTCTTCTGCACTCCCTCCAGATACTCGTTCATACACGATAATGTAGAGACTCGTCTCCCTGTAAAGTCCATCATCAGGAGAATAGGAGTGTTTGTGGATCACGGTGCAGGAACTCTGTCCTTCTACAGCGTCTCTGACACAATGAGCCTCATCCACACAGTCCAGACCACATTCACTCAGCCGCTCTATCCTGGGTTTACTGTTCATAAAGGATCATCAGTGAAACTGTGTTGATGAATCAGAATAGACTGCAGAGAGAGATTCTACCCATAATGCTTTGAGCTGCATGATAAATTAGTAACAGTGAGATGTTATAGTCTCTTCTTTTCTCTTCATGATATTAATACTGCAACTGAAATTCTGTCACTGAAATAACATGTCAGAATAAATGTGTGTAATACATCCTCATATAGATAGTATAGCAGCTCACTTCCTGTGAACACACACACACACACACACACACACACACACACTTAGAGCAGCTTCTCTGAATGTAATATAACCGTAATGTTGTTTTATCTTATGATTGCATGGTATTAAGGGATATTTGTCTTGTCATGAGTAATAGATCAGAGAATGTCTCCATTTCCAGGTTTTTAATATCCCAGGGTGATGTTGTGAAGCAGTAATTTAACATAGTTTTCAGTTCTGATAACACTTGTGTATGTTTCGATGCTCAGACTTCGAGTACGATTATGCAGGCTCTTTTTTATCATCATTTGTCTCCTGCTTTCTGCTCTTCTCTGGTTTCCTCTGTTAACCTCTCAGGCTGATTGAAGACTTTGAGTCACTGCAGGTTTAGTTTGAATGAATAATATGAATGTCTACTGACAGGATCTGGTATTCCTGTCATGGAGATTTAATCTTGTGCTTTTGGCGCAGTCGTCAGGATGTTGTCGCAATCTAACAGTGATATATTTTCAACATTTACAGGCACCACTGTATGATTTTATTGCTGTCTGAACCCAGCCGTTTCTTGTCTTTTGTTCTATTGATGGTTGTTATTCAATCTGGCTGTATCGCAATTATATCAGTATATTTAAAAAAAAAAAAAGAAGAAAAAAAAAGAGTAGTTTTGAATGTTTGAAATAGGCTATTATTGTATAGCAGATACGATAACATGTTAAAATATGTTATATACATTTATACAACAGTTCTTTACGGTACTTGAAACCGATTGGCTGATAAGAGTGTGACATTGGAGTGATAACAGAACTCCAACAACCGTTTCATGGTTTGTATCACTCCACTTGCGGTATTTCTCACATTCTCACGAGTGTAATGGCAGGCCTCTCAAATCCACTATAATTTTATAAATAATACTGTTTTGTGTCATGGATTGTAGTTTTAGGAGTTTTTTAGGCAAAAATGTAGTTGTTTAGTTTTTAAATATGCGGTTTGTTATTAAAGATAACATCTATTTGAAGATTTGTTTCAATGTTTTCGGGAATGTGAGCTCCAGTGCGTCAGCGGCCGCTCAGTGCTCATGGAGCCGCCGAGAGCAGCCTTACCTCAGCCAGATAAAAATATAAATAATAAGAAAAAAAAACAGATTACATAAAGAAAACAAAACTTTTTTTTTTTTAAGAAAACAAGCAGTTAGTAAATGAATAGTCTAAAAGGGGCAAGTTTTTTGTTGTTGTTGTTGTTGTTGTTGTTTTTTTTTATCTATTATTTGTTCAAAAGCAAATAGTTTAGGTTCAGGGCAAAATCTCATTACATTATTTTTTTTAATGTAACTTCAATGCTGTATATCAGAACACCGTCTTTGTACTTTTGACTGAATTGCCTAGTAATTTTCATAATGGCTGTTGTTGTTTATTAAATATTATTCAATACATAATATTTATATATAATATTTTATATAAATAAGAGTAGTATTTATCAATAGTACAGTATTGGGAAACAGTGTGTGTGTGTGTTTGTGATTGTGATTAGTTTCATTATTCTGCCATTAGATGGCAACAAGAGACTGTTTACGAGTCAGCAGTAAAGACTTTTATATTGAAAGCGACTTAAACGGGAAATTATTTTTACTTTCAACGACAGCTTGTAAGATACAGCCAAGTTGCACTGTCATCAGAAATCACCCTTAACAGATGAAAGGATAGTACAACAAAGATATCGCTTTCCTCAGCGGACATTCAAAATTATTTTATTGTGGATATGAGACTGAGCTGAAGAATGAATGCTGTATCAGATGCAGGTAATCACGATCGCTCAGTCAAGCTCTCTCACATAATACTCGACTCCACATAGACATGGGCCAGTATGAGATTCTCATGGTATAATAACCTTAGATAAAAATATCACGGTATTGCTGTTATAGCTCTAAAATATGTTATTTTTAAATGTCTGTGTAAAAAAATTACTTTTTTTTCCCACTGAACACAATATATTTTATTTTTAAGAAACGTATAGAACATTTTGGAACAGTAAACATGTCAGGCTAAATAATTAAAATAAATAATTGAATTCTTCTTAATTAAATTAAGTACAGTCACTTAAGTGAGCCTAAACCTGCAGCTCAACAATAACCAGAAAATAAATAAATAATTTTCTGTAAAAAAATAAAAATAAAATAAATCCTTATAAATGAAAAAAGAAAATGCAGTCACTTAAAGTGAGCCTAAACCTAAATGATGCAGGAATGTTCACCTTTCCCAGATTAAGTTTAGAACGGTGAGGTACGAGGATGTGTGCACATATACATAAGGAGAGAGAGAGCGCGAGTGTGTTACAAACACACACACACACAGAGGGTCTCTCTCCATACAACACTCTAACAGCGGAAAAGTTTGTTTTTGAACAGATATAAACAATGGCAGGAGGCTTAAAAGTATAGACGTGATACCAGCTAAATTTAATTATTGTACTAAATCGCAGAAACGTAGTACTTTAGTCTGCTATTCCCCGCTCTGTGAAGTAACGTGAGGGAGGAAACTAGCTGACGTTAGCTAGTTAATTAGCCATGTTATCTGCCTCGGTAGCAAGCCAAATAGTATTTATTTCAACACTGAAACAAACGGCGGGTGAGTGGGTCTCTGTCTTGATCAGGGGTTAAAGAGGGAGAAATGAAGATGACACAGATAACTTAGTTTATGTACAACCTGTAAGTATTTATTTAGCGATCGGTGCTAAAACATCATCTGTATGGACAACATGATCTCACAGAATTCCGTGTAATGTTCACGGACTTAATTAACCTCCGAATCTGTGGTGGCATCATGGAATCGCCGGAAATTCCGTGATGGGTTCACAGAAGTGATACCAATGTAAGTCAGTGACAGGCATCAGCCGTGCTCCACGCACGGAAACCCTTAGCATCAAAATGCCGACGCGATACTGGGGAATTTATCGTCATCATTATTGTTCAGAACTGGGTAGGTTTAGGGTAGGGGTGGGGTCAGGTACTCCAGTGAAAGTATAACTGCATCGGAGTCACTCTTTTTACGTGGTCCGATGCAGCGCTGGTGTTGAACCAGTGAATCCGTGCATGGACCACGGCTGATGCCTTCTGTGAGCCCATCATGGAATTTTCGGCGATTCCGTGATGCACCACAGATTCGGGGTTAATTAAGTCCGTGAACATTACACGGAATTCTGTGAGATCAGGTTGGTACATCGTTGTGATTAGTCTACGTTACCCGAAAAATTCCCATACGCAGACTTCATCTTTTTCGACGGGGGAAAAAGTTCCAGGGATTCAGCCTCTTCGGCCATCATCCTACACACAGATGACTCTCACTGACCGCTCGCACCAACCAGAGGAGCAGGGGTCGTGTGACTCGTTACGCTCTTCACTGCTCACAACTGAGAGAGTCCTGCACTTTCCTCTTTGACGACACGCCAAAAACTGCGCATACCGCAGAAACGGTATAAGGGAAAATTTTAGAGGTTTTGAAACCGTGAGTTTTCCAAACCGCGGTATACCTTGAAACCGGTTATCGTCCCATGCCTAACACCACATAATACTCAGTTTTTAATACAGTAATACAATAAGCTTTTAATACTTTCAGTAGGCTATTTTATACTAAAATTCCTACTATATTTGTTCCATTGAACTTTTACTGTTCTTAATTTGTCTCTGGATGGAACCTAAATTAACTCGGTATTACTTTAAACCAACGTTTTAGTTCGTATAAAACTACTCTCACATACACGTATTAAAGGATCTCTGTCCTCATATACTCTCGTATGTTCCTGGGCTTTACTGCTCCTAAGCAGGGCGTCCCCCACTTGACAGTTTTATAGCCCTCTTCAGCCTTCTCTTGGCTTATCTAACCTCAGTAAGCATTCACCTCTAACTTACGAGATTTTCACTTCTTGTGTGCACATTCAACTCTTTCTGGGTCTATTAAATAATTCTCCTCAAATGATTTTTAGCCTACTCGAGTTTTTATAGGATCCCTTTCACCTATCAAACTCAATACTCTCGTGTCTGTAACGTATTGTCAAGGTTGAGCAACTGGTCATTGATCCTGGCCAGTAATCAATGATCAATATGCCCCCGACACGTTGGGCGCCATGTTTTGCGGTGCTAAATTCCATACACCTTCTACCTTATTTTATTTATTCTCAGGTTAGATAAAGAAAGTCGAGTCTGTCCTGTCCTATAAGCATGTAAATTTTCATACTCACAAAATAGGTCTCAGAAGACTTCTCCGTGGTCTGTTCTTGCTCAAGTCTATAAATCAGACTCTTCAGGCAGGCAAGCTTCTAAGGTTAAAATTAATTATAGTTTTATTGTATATAGGCTAAATACATTACAAATAAAATACTAATATAAAAAACTTAGAAATTAAAACAAAGGTATATATAATTTGCTCGGTTGTCGAGAGGCATCTCTGGCAAGGCCGCCGGCACCGGAGAGCTGTCACACAGAACCAGCATCTGATTCTCTTCATCGTACTTCAGTCCTTTATAGACAGCAGGTGGATTCCAATGTCTTGATGTCATGAGGTCTGGGAATTTCCCTAAGAAGTCCTCCATTTTCTCATTTTTTCTTCTCCAAGACCTTCTTCTAAGATGCCTCCTTCGCTGCGTCTGCAACACATCACTCAACGGTAACATTCCTTTCCTCAAAGCTCTGGCTAATACATATTTCTTTTCTGGCTATCTTCCTATTGATATATGCTATAACATTTTCTTAATAAATGCTTAATACAATACCATGTGTTGTGTCTTTCTTAATAAACTACTTTCAATAAAACAAATACAATAACATGTGTGGTCTCTTTCTTAATAAACCAACACGTATAATAACTTGTAGTTACAATAAAAAGGTATTAAAGAAATAAAAAGGCAAACTTGCAATAGGACAATTGCTCATTTTCCTTAACAATATATAGCCCTAGTGTTTCTTTAGTTCTTTGTGAGTTGTTGAATGTAATGGTTGTCTGTTTGCCCATCATTCTGTTCTTTGTTCCCTTTGGATTTTGGCTTATTGTTTGTTCTAGTTTTTCCATGAAATCCCTGCACATAGATCCTTGCCTCTGCCTGTTTCCTCAGCTTCTCCACAACGTTACAGTTTTTGACTGGAATGTCTCTTTGACTAGTGCATCTTTGAGCCTAGTATAAGTAAAATACTTAAGTACTGTAAAAATCAGATACTCTAAGACTTTTACTCAAGTTCTAAATGGTGACTTGTAACTTGTAGTGGAGTAACTTTCACTGTAAGGTATCTGTACTTTTACTCAGGTATGGTTTCAGGTACTCTTTACACCTCTGGTAACGGCTAATGCTAACGCTGCTGCTTTGGTAGCACACAGGAAAGGAGACCAGAGACTGTTTTTTTTTTTTAATTTGTGTCAATGGAGGAGAGGCTTCGCTGCACAGAATAAACCACTTTTGTGAGGAAACAGCTTATCATTTAAGAAACTGACTGCCTGTCCACTAATCTCAACACATTTTATGCTAAACAATACTTTTGTTGGGAACTATAGGTTGCTTTTACTATGAGAAAAATTTTATTTTGTATTTAATAACAGGCGTTGTGTAATATTGAGTGATTATTGTCTAAAGAAAAAAAATCTCTGTTTTCTTTATTTGGCTTTCAGGTTTTAGCAATTATAATAAGACTTGAATTATAATGACTTACCGCCATATATGACGCTGATGTAATGCATTTTGATGAATAAAGAGAAATGGATAATTTAATTATAAACATTGTATGATATTGCATGTGCTTAATGAAAATAATAATAATACAAATTTTACTTTCTATGGCTTTGAAGCTAATAGAGCAATTTGCACTCTTTATTTCCGCTCAGTAAAGCACATTCCACAAACATTGCAGTCCTACTGTACCTTTATTAGTGATATAGCAACAAATATAGAACATTTATTCACAAGACAAGTGCATCTATCCTCAAGAAACTGCGTGGTAAATGGTTACTGACTGTCATAAAATGCTGGGCACTGCTGCATCACTAAATGATAGGCTCTTTTCTCCAAAAAGCTGTTTATTCAGCGTAGCCTCTCCTCCACTGACACCCATTCATGCAAAACGGCCTCTTGTCTCCTTTCCCACATACTCCCAAAGCGGAAGCGTTAGCATTAGCTGTTACACTTTTTTTGGTTAAAGGTTGCTGGCTTGCCTACCGGTGGCTTTGATGATAGGCTGAGGTGCTTCAAGTGATCTAAGTTAGCCGTTACGATTTATAGTAATACAGACCCTCTCATCTCCCAATAATAAGACAATCTCTGATACAAACCAGTGAGTTGAGAACAAACCCCAGTGGATTGTGGGAGCAGGTGTGTGATGCACGTGTTCTGTGTCGCTGCTGTCGCAGTCATCCAGTCGTTCACATTTACATTTATGCATTTAGTGGAAGCTTTTATCCTTATAAGCAATTCATTACAAATGAGGAATACAACAAGCATTTCATCTTAATCACAGCCATTTTTTGTATAACATATCTTTATGGAGTTTTTACAAAGATTTTTACAAAAACGCAACACAACTCACCAGAACATACCCCAGGCAGGATTAAAAAAACAACAACTGTAAGCATATATTGACTTTTATTATGTAGCCCTCATAGACATTCTTACATTCTATAACTTCACACATTGTCACGGTTGGTTTTAGGTTTTGTTGGTGTTCATGTCTTTTACTTTGAATTCATTTCCTCCTCATGTGTTCCTTTAGTCCATTTGTGATGTTCTCATTGGTTCATTGTCTTGTCATGTGGTTATCAGTTCTGTTTGTTCATTGGTGAAACTTTGTCATCAAATGACATTAAAATATTACCATTATTCAAATCCATCAGTCTAACCATGCGTTTATTCATCCGCAATTTAATCTCCATATCACTTTTAGCTGGGCTAAAGATGCTAGTTGAAGCCAAGGAGAAGACTGACCGAGGAGGAGCAGCTGGAGGTGGAGACCCATTCTGAGCCACAGAGACCGAGTGACACAGAAGATCCCGGAGACCGAGGTAAAGCTGAGGCAAAGAGCAGCCGAGGTGGAGTGATGGGCTGAAGGCTGCCAGCGGAGGTGGAGCTGAGGGAATGGATGCTTCAGTGGAGCTTAAAGGAGAAGGTTTGGTGAGGAAATTGGCTCAGTGATGGACAGGCTGGTGACGACAAAGAACACAATGTGATAGGATTGGTGTCAATGAAGAATCTGAGCTGGAAGACACCAGCAACAATGAAGACTCTGAGCTGAGTAGAATAGGGCTGTGTGTTGGCAAGAATATGGTGATACGATATTTATCACGATACAGGGGTTGCGATATGATATTTTGCGATACATTGCGATACTGTAAGCAAGGCGATATAATGGGATATTTCTTATTTTAGGAATAGGATATAATTTTAGGAAAGCTGTCATTAAGAACACACTACCATATGCAAACCATATTAAAAAAAATTAAAATATTTAACCAGAACACAGTGGGATGTGCATTTGCATTAATCAGTCCCTGTTAAAATTCAACGTTATTGAACTACTTTTTGTGCAGTACAAGTAAAGCGGGAAAAATAAAGTGCTTGCAGGATTCTTTAGTTAAATTAAATTTATAAAATGTAAGCTTTTATAAACAGACCATAGATATTTTTCGACCCTGCTTTAAAGGTTCACAGTTACAGTTGTTACATACAATGTCATAACATTTTTATCTGAACAAAAGAATTACATCTGCTTAATATCAATGAAAAATAAAGTGCTTGCAGGATTCCTAATGAAAACAAAACAACTGTCAAACAATAAAATAAATACAGATATTGAATATTCTCAGAAACTTTTAACTTAGATTTCACAGGTTTTTCAATTTGTATTTATGTTCCGTGTGGAATCGCAGAGACTGTGATGCCTCCACCACGAGTGAAAGCCACAGCCATGCAGCAGCTCCACCGTCCACTGCGTCCTGTGCCCCATCAGAGACGGTGAAGATGCTGAGACCAGCAACAACAACAAAGAGTCAAGTTAAGTCACCTTTATTTATATAGTGCTTTTAACAATAGAGATTGTGTCAAAGCAGCTTTAAAGTATTAAATAGGAAAATAGTGTGTAATAATGCAAAACAGTAAACACAACTTTTAGTTAAAGTCAGTTCATCATTGATGTAGTGATGTCATTGTCCAGCTGAGTTCTGTTCAAATAGTGTCTGTGCAATCAAGTTGATGAAATCACTGGAAATTAAGTGTCCCCAACTAAGCAAGCCAGAGGCGCCAGAATGGAGAAGCCAGAGGTGACAGAATGGAGAAAAAACCTTGGGAGAAACCAGGCTCAGTCGGGGGGCCAGTTCTTCTCTGGCCAGAACGAAACCAGCAGTTCAATTCCAACTGCAGCAAAGTCAGATTGTGCAGAGGACTCATCTGGTTCCCATGGTCTTGTCCCGATGGCCGTCTAGGTGACAAGGTCTTCGGGGGGCATCAGTCTCTGGGGCACATCTAGTTCTCCTGGTCTCTGCTGACATTCAGGGCTGTAGAGGTCATCTCTAGGTTCTGATCCACCATCTGATCCGGATACAGACTGGATACGTGTGGCTACAGTGACCTCGGAATAAGAATGAAACAAACTAATATTAGCATAGATGCCATTCTTCTAACTATGTAACAAGTACATCGGGTGTTATGGGAAGTGTTCCCGGTTCCGGTTGACCTGTCACCAGTCACCCGGATCCAGTCCGTTTCCAGATCAGATGGTGGATCAGCACCTAGAGATGACCTCTACAGCCCTGAATGTCAGCGGAGATCAGGACACCTAGATGAGCCCCAGAGACAGATCCCCAGTGAAGACTTTGTCACCTAGACGGCCATCGGGACAAGACCTTGGGACCCAGACGAGTCCTCTGCACAATCTGACTTTGCTGCTGTTGGAATTGAACTGCTGGTTCATCCGGTCAGAGGAGAACTGGCCCCCCGACTGAGCCTGGTTTCTCCCAAGGTTTTTTTCTCCATTCTGTCACCGATTTCATTTCACTTTAATTTCCAGTGATATCGTCAAATTGATTGAACAGATACTATTTAAACTGAACTGAGCTGGACGATGACATAATTGAATTCAGCATAACAGTGAAAGCTAACACCATGTTTCCTGATGATATCTCCCAAGGGTAACATGTAAAGTGTGAAAGGTAACAGTTTGTATAGAATGACCCCATAAAACATGGAAACCAGTGTGTGTGTGTGTGTGTGTTTGCAACTCTACAGAAGGAGGAATGAGGAAGCTGCTTTAGAGACTCGCAGACACACCTGTTTTACACGTCACTGAAACAAAGAACCAGGAAACAGGAATCACCTGAGTTCAGGGAAAGAGAAACTGAAGTGTAGTTGAGCTGTTGTGTTTTTGTGACTCTGTATTCATGCAGTAAAATGGCAGAAGCCAGAGTTTCTCAGGATGAGTTCATGTGTTCAGTGTGTCTGGATCTCCTGAAGGATCCAGTGACCATTCCCTGTGGACACAGTTACTGTAAGAGCTGTATTACAGGCTGCTGGGATCAGGAGGATCAGATGAGAGTCTACAGCTGCCCTCAGTGCAGACAGACCTTCAGTCCAAGACCTGCTTTAGCTAGAAACACCATGCTGGCTGAAGTGGTGGAGAAACTGAAGAAGAGGAAACGTCCTGCTGACTGTTACGCTGGAGCTGGAGATGTGCAGTGTGACGTCTGTACTGGAAGAAAATACAAAGCCGCTAAGTCCTGTCTGGTGTGTCTGAACTCTTACTGTCAGAATCACCTCGAACAACATGAGAGTTTGTTTAAAGCAAAAAGACACAAAGTGACCGATGCCACTGGACGACTGCAGGAGATGATCTGCCAGAAACACGAGAAGCATCTGGAAATGTACTGTATTACTGACAAACAATGCATTTGTCTGCTGTGTACGAAATATGAACATAAAAACCACAACATTGTATCAGCTGCAGCACAGAGGACAGAGAAAAAGGTATTTAAAACTAGCGATCAAGTTAATACTCAGTGTAATGATCCAATAGTCTATTTTCAGTGTACAGTCACAGCTTAATTACACAGCAGAAACACTGTCAGTGTGAAGCTCTACGTCTGTGTTAGTTTCACTTTTACTATATGTATGTGTTACACATTTAGAAAGGAACCGGCGTCATTTCTGGTGTAACACATTTAATAAGATTGGTTGCATGTAAATCTGCAAGAAAAGATATGACAGTATAAAGTCAATCACATATGGAGCGTCTCAATTCTGTGTGTTATCTATCTGCTCACCTCGCATTAACTACTGTATTACGTGTTTTTTGAGCAGACCTTGGCGAGAGCTCCCCCTAGTGGTCTGGATAATTCATGCCACTGTGTGCACCTGAAAAGATGTACCATTCCTGCAGATATTAAAGTATATAAGCAGGAGCCCAAGACCCACTCCAAGCACTTTCAGACATTTAGTCTGGGTAGATTACCACGTCTGTAAGAAATATATATATATAAAACTCAAATTGTAAATGGGGGTCTTCAAGTTATGTCTTTTCTTTACACTAGTGCCACATATGCATGGGGTGTGAAACAAGCCTTAATCTTCATGATAATTTATGTACGATGATTGTAAATGAAAATCATTTCTGGAGTTTGAACCTACAGCCATTAGTTATCAGCTCCACTTTTACTGGATTCATCTGATCACATGATGATTTAGTGCCAGTAGTTTTCTGTGAGATTCACTATCATCTGTTTGTCCTGCAGAAGCAACTGAAGAAGATGCAGAAGACGTTCCAGCAGAGAATCCAGCAGAGAGAGAAAGATCTTCAGCAGCTGAGAGAGACTGTGGAGTCTCATAAGGTGAGTCTGGAGAAGAAGAGAAGTTTGTCTCCGTCTCAGTTCAGACTCACTGAAGCCTGAATCACTGTGTGTCCTAACAGCGCTCTGCACAGACAGCAGTGGAGGACAGTGAGAGGATCTTTACTGAGCTCATCCGCTCCATTGAGAAAAGCCGCTCTGAGCTGATACGGCTGATCAGAGATCAGGAAAAGCAAGCAGTGAGTCGAGCTGAAGGACGACTGGAGCGACTGGAGCAGGAGATCAATGATCTGAGGAGGAGAGACGCTGAGCTGGAGCAGCTTTCACACACACAGGATCACATCCAGTTCCTGCAGGTAACACAGATCTAGAAGAACAGGATCATAGTGGACTTGAGCAGATCCTGCTGTGACACCAGACTCACAGAGAAACATTTCATGAGTGTCTTATTATATAATCATCAGTCAGACTCTCATCTGATCATCTTCTTCTGAAAGAGACACCGCTTACAAATGGCTTTCAGCTCTGGAAATCTCTTAGGAATCATTTCTCTGAGCTCTTTCTTCTGGAAGATATATTTAGCTGTCAAACACCACTAGCGCCACCAACAGTTCAAAACCACATTAACTTCAACTTTTTATCTGATTTTTCCTTCTGATTTATTACGTCATGGTGAAATCAGTGAATTCAATAGTACCGATTCTGAGTAACATTCATCTAAATTGGATCAAATGATCCTCAAACCTGATAAAAAGGATTTTTATTTGTCTGTAACACATTGATGAATTTGATCATGAAGTCCCCAAACATGAAGTGAGGCTATATATTAGCAATCAGCCCATGAGGATTTAAGGGACTTATATTTGGCTTAAAATGACTGAATTTGTTGCAGCTTTTTTCAAAAATTTAGTAATTTAACAATTCAATTCTAATATTGTTTTTGCTTTTTATAGTGATTATAAGTGACTGCATTCAATAGAAACATTTAAAAAGTGCATATCCAGTAAAATAATGTACTTTTTTAATTCTAATCTAGGCTACTAGTGAAATCAGGTATTATAGCATTACTAGTAGAGATGCATGGATCAATTAAGCATGTGTTATAATTTCCATGTGTGCGAGTGTAAAAGGGTCCGCTAGGATCCGCGTCATTGGAGGATGTACACGAAGGCTCTTTGCGGACATCACTGAATATAAACCTAACAGACCACTCAGATCATGAGGCTCGAGTCAGTTAGAAATACCAAGGGTTCACACAAAACAAGGGGAGTCCGGTTTTAGCTATTATGCCACCCGCAGTTGGAAGCTTCCAGAAGAGATCAGATCTGCTAAAACATTAGCCACATTTAAATGCAGACTCAAAACTCATCTGTTTAGCTGTGCATTTATTGAATGAGCACTGTGCTACGTCCAAACTGACTGCACTGTATTTTCATTTTCTATTTTTAACTGTTTTTATATTCATTTTAAATCAATTTCGAAATCATTTAAAAAGTTTTTATTATTTTTTTTATGATTATTTTACTTCCTTTTATGTAAAGCACTTTGAATTTCCATTGTGTATGAAATGTGCTATATAAATAAACTACAGTTAGATACAGAGTTAAACTAGAGTTAAATACAACCCAGTGCTGGGTAAAATATGGACAGATCCAGCGATTGGGTTGTTTTCAACCAACGGTTGGGTTAAATGTTTAACCCAACCTTCTGGGTAGTAACCCAACCGCTGGGTCAAAACAACCCAATCCCTGGGTTTGTCCATATTTTACCTAGCACTGGGTTGTACAACCCGAATTCCGGAAATGTTGTGAAGTTTTTAAAATTTGAATAAAATGAAAACTAAAAGATTTTCAAATAACAAGAGCCGATATTTTATTCACGATAGAACATAGATAACATAACAATTTTATGCACAAAATAAGCTCATTTCAAATTTGATGGCTGCTACAGGTCTCAGAATAGTTGGGATGGGGGCATGTTTACCATGGTGTAGCATCTCCTCTTCTTTTCAAAACAGTTTGAAGACGTCTGGGCATCAAGGTTATGAGTTTCTGGAGTTCTGGAGACCATAGAACACTCCCACTTTGAAACAGTCCATTTTAAATGAGCCTTGGCCCACAGGACACAACGGCGCTTCTGGACCATGTTCACATATAGCTTCCTTTTTGCACGATAGAGCTTTAGTTGGCATCTGCAGATGGCATGACAGTGGTTTCTGGAAGTATTCCTGGGCCCATTTAGTAATGTCAATGACAGAATCATGCCGATGAGTGATGCATTGTCGCCTGAGGGCCCGAAGACTACGAGCATCCAACAAAGGTCCTCGGCCTTGTCCCTTATGCGCAGAAATTTCTCCAGTTTCTCTGAATCTTTTGATGATGTTATGCACTATAGATAATGAGATTTGCAAAGCCTTTGCAATTTGACGTTGAGGAACATTGTTTTTAAAGTATTCCACAATAATTTTACGTACTCGTACACAGATTGGAGAGCCTCTGCCCATCTTTACTTCTGAGAGACTCTGCCTCTCTAAGACATCCCTTTTATAGCTAATCATGTTACAGACCTGATGTCAATTAACTTAATTAGTTGCTAGATGTTCTCCCAGCTGAATCTTTTCAAAATGTCTCGCTTTTTCAGCCCTTTGTTGCCCCCGTGCCAGCTTTTTTGAGACCTGTAGCAGGCATCAAATTTGAAATGAGCTCATTTACTGCATAAAAGTGTAAAATTTCTTAGTTTAAACATTTGTTATGTTCTCTATGTTCTATTGTGAATAAAATATTGGCTCGTGTGATTTGAAAGTCTTTTAGTTTTCATTTTATTAAAATTTACAAAACGTCCTAACTTTTCCGGAATTCGGGTTGAATTTTACCCAACATTTTTTAGACTGCACCAAATAAAATAGTTCCAATCAAAGTGTCACGAATCCTGGCCATGCACTTCCAGTTACTCACCACCAGATGTCGTCTTCACTTTACATTGACTCTCACACCACACAGACTTTTACATGTCACTCCGGACTTCAGTTCCCACAATTCATTGCACTTGTTACACGCACTCAGGTGCAGCCAATCACACACCTTACATAAGCCACGGACTTCCTCTCTTTCACTGCCGAGTATTGGATGCATTTATCGCTGTTCTAGCTTTAGCTACCCTACAGAGCCTTTTGTAGTTTCCCTAGTCTTGCCTTGCCTTGCCTGTTTCGGATTGTGTTTTCCCCTGCCTGGACTATTGCTTACGTTTCTCGGATTACCTCTCTTGTCAAGCCCCTTTGGATACTGTTCGCTGTCGACTGACCCATGCCTGTTTTGGATGACTCTTTGCCTTGCCTGTGATGTACCTGTTTGCCATTGTTCGACCCTGCCTGTATTTATGACTATGTCCTTGAATAAAACCTTGCACATGGATCCGCACGCCTCACGTCTCGTTTGCCCTGTAACAGAAAGTCACACAGGACGTATGCAGGTCACACTTACAAAAAAAGTGGAATCAGCCAAGAAAATTGCAATCGGTGCATCTCTAATTACTAGCAAATATTTGCCCCAATATACATTACATTCAGTATTCCATACAGTAGTTTAATAGAAGCATTCATTACAACTCTGGCCTAGAATCATTCATTTTATCCCATGTGATGAACATGGAAATATAAACAATGTTTGTTCACTTGTGCAGCCACATTTGAAAAAAGAAATGACTAAAAAGACAATAGAAATGTGGAGCTGATGAGTTTTGATTTCTGTTTTCTGTAGAGTTTCCAGTCTCTCTCAGCACCTCCTGAATCTACAGACGTAAATGACGGTCCTTTCAGTTTTCTCTTTTCTTCTGAAGGCCTGAGAGAATCTGTCCATCAGCTGAGAGACAAACTGGAGAATTTCTGCAAAGAGGATCTCAAGAAGATCTCAGACAGAGGTAAAGTCCTGGAGATTCATCTGCTCTCAGAAACCAGTCCATCATCCTCTCATATCATGGAGAACATCATATTAGAAATGTCTTAGGAATGGATGCAGGATCATGAGAATCACACTGTTCATGTCTGTTGATTTCCACAGTCACATTCACCAACATTGTTCCCAGAACCAGGAAGGACTTCCTACAATGTAAGTCAGTAAGAAAACCAGCAGAAAAACTCACTGAGTGTGTACATGTTCTTCTGTAGAAGGTGAAAGAAGAGCTGGTTTCACTTTATTTTGATGGCCCCTTTAACACATTCTATTGACTATAACTAATGTTGCACCTACATTTCTACTAACTCTCATTAGAGTGTTAGTAGTGTATTAGTTGACTGGTAGGGTTAGGGTTAGATTAAGTTGACACGTTCTTCCAAAGTTACTTATAGTCAGTAGAATATCTGTTGGGAGACCAACACAATAAGGAGTTAGTAGATATGAAGCAGACAGTCTACTAATACTCTTATGAGAGTTTGTTGACATGAAGTTGCAACATTACTTAGTGTCAACAGAATGTTCGAAAGGGACCATCAAAATAAAGTGAAGAGTTTTATAATTGATGATGTAAATGATGATTTGCACAGATATCTGGTCATCTGTACTGAGACACTGATGATACACTAAACATGAAGAGTTCAGCTACATGAAAAGATCAAACAGATTCATAATTCCTGATTCTGATGTGTTTTATCTCCATCAGATTCCCATCAGCTCACTCTGGATCTGAACACAGCACATAAACGCCTCCTCCTGTCTGAGAGCAACAGTGTGATTACCAACACTGACACAGATCAGTCGTATCCTGATCATCCAGACAGATTTGAGTATTCTGCTCAGGTGTTGTGTAGAGAGAGTGTGTGGGGACGCTATTACTGGGAGCTGCAGTGGAGTGGAGATAAAGGTGTGTTTATATCAGTGTCATATAAGAGCATCAGCAGGAAGGGACGGGGTAATGAGAGTTGGTTTGGATCTAATGATCAGTCCTGGAGTTTGATCTGCTCTTCCTCCAGTTACTCATTCAAACACAATAACATAGAGACTCGTCTCCCTGTAAAGTCCATCAGCAGGAGAATAGGAGTGTTTGTGGATCACAGTGCAGGAATTTTGTCCTTCTACAGCGTCTCTGACACAATGAGCCTCATCCACACAGTCCAGACCACATTCACTCAGCTGCTCTATCCTGGGTTTTGGGTTTCTGTTGCAACATCAGTGAAACTGTGTTCATGAATCAGAATAGACTGATGAGAGATTCTACCCATAATGCTTTGAGCTGCATGATAAATCAGTAACAGTGAGATATATTATAGAGTCTCTTCTTTTCTCTTCATGACATTAATACTTCAGCTGAACTTCTGTCTGTGAAATAGCATGAATTAGAATAATTGCGTGTAATAAATCCTCACATAGACAGCAAGATCAGTGTGTGTTCTGCTGAGTGACCATGTGTTTCTGTGCTTTTCTCTGTTTGTGTTGATAGAATTCAGACATTTCGTTTATGTAACGTCACAGCCATTATTTTTATTATTACTACCAAAATGACCTTCTAATTTAAATGATCACACACAATAAATCATTTTAATTATTTATCTTATGTAGGCAGTTTTCAGCTTTTTGTGTTCTTTTGTCATTCAGTGTCATGAGCTGCTGTTTTTATTGTCATGCATTTAATTATTAAACACACATTTATTGTTAACCATGTAATTTTTTATTTTTTATTTTTTTTAGGTTACAGTTTGTTAATAATTTGTGTTAAATGTGTAAATGACATTAAAGCTGTAGTCCGTACGTTTTGCCTCTTTGTCGCCATCTCTGTTTGAAAACCTGGAATATCAACTCTGTGCAGAATTAACTTTTTTGCATGCCAAACTGTGCTCCCTTCAAACTGGATATCTTTAAAATACAAATCTTGTGTAATCCCAGCCTATCTGTAATCAGAAGTCAAGTCAAGTCACCTTTATTTATATAGCGCTTTTACAATACAGATTGTGTCAAAGCACTTAACAGTATCAAATTGGAGGATAGAGTGTCAGTAATGTATAATGATAAGATTAAACACTCAATTTTCAGTTAAAGGCATTTCATTATTGAATTCAGAGATGTCATTGTCTAGCTCAGTTTAGTTTAAATAGTATCTGTGCAATCAAATCGGCGATAATCGCTAGAAATTAAGTGTCCCCAACTGAGCAAGCCAGAGGCGACAGCGGCAAGGAACCAAAACTCCCTCCGAGACAGAATGGAGAAAAAAACCTTGGGAGAAACCAGACTCAGTCGGGGGGCCAGTTCTCCTCTGACCAGACGAAACCCGCAGTTCAAAAGTTTATATTTCTATTTTAATTTTGTTGCAATTTCTAACAATAGTAGTATTATGTAGTTAGGTATTTTATTATATTTTAGTTATTTTGTTATTTTTGGTTGATATATCTGGGGATATATCTCTGGGGGTCATCTGGGTGCTGATCCACCATCTGATCGGATACGGACTGAGAAACAGACTAGGAAAGAAACAGACAAATATTAGCGCAGATGCCATTCAACTTACGATGTAACGAGTACATTGTGTGTTATGGGGAGTGTTCCTGGTTCCGGTTGATCTAATTAATGCAGCCTAACAATCCTTTAACGGATTTGAATAATAGAAGCGTATTAATGTGTTATGTGTAAGCCAGGCTAAAGAGATGGGTCTTTAATCTAGATTTAAACTGACAGAGTGTGTCTGCCTCCCGAACAGTGTTAGGTAGATTGTTCCAGAGTTTGGGTGCTAAATAGGAAAAGGATCTGCCGCCCGCAGTCGATTTTGATATTCTAGGTATTATCAAACGGCCGGAGTTTTGAGAACGCAGTGGACGTGGAGGACTATAATGCGATAAGAGCTCGCTCAAGTACTGAGGAGCTAAACCATTCAGGGCTTTATAAGTAATTAACAAGATTTTAAAATCTATCCGATGCTTGATAGGGAGCCAGTGCAGTGTTGACAGAACCGGGCTAATATGGTCATATTTCCTGGTTCTAGTAAGGACTCTAGCTGCTGCATTTTGGACTAACTGTAGTTTGTTGATCAAGTGTGCAGAACAACCACCTAATAAAGCATTACAATAGTCTAACCTCGAGGTCATAAACGCATGAATTAACATTTCTGCATTTGACGTTGAGAGCATTGGTCGCAATTTAGATATGCTTTTGAGATGAAAAAAGTTTTACAGATGCACTTCCACTAATGCCAACAAAGTTTTCTAGTCTATTCAAAAGAATGTTGTGGTCGATAGTGTCGAACGCAGCGCTAAGATCCAGTAGAACTAATAAGGAGATACAACCACGATCAGATGATAGAAGCAGGTCATTTGTAACTCTAATGAGAGCAGTCTCAGTACTATGATACGATCTAAATCCTGACTGGAATTCCTCACAGATATCATTTTTCTCTAGGAAGGAATATAATTGTGAGGATACTACCTTTTCTAGTATCTTTGACAGAAAAGGGAGATTTGAGATCGGTCTGTAATTAACTAGATCTTTGGGGTCAAGTTGTGTTTTTTTAATGAGAGGCTTAATAACAGCCAATTTGACGGTTTTGGGGACATATCCTAATGACAATGATGAATTAATAATAGCCAAAAGAGGATCTATGACTTCTGGAAGCAGCTCTCTTAGTAGTTTAGATGGAATCGGGTCTAACATACATGTTGTTGGTTTAGATGATTTAACAAGTTTATACAATTCTTCCTCTCCTACAGTAGAGAATGAATGAAATTGTTCCTCAGGGGATCTATAGTGCGCTATCTGATGCGATACTGTAGCTGACGGCTGCAAGGATACAATTTTATCTCTAATAGTATCGATCTTGGAAGTGAAGTAGTTCATAAAGTCATTACTGCTATGCTCTTGGGAAATGCCAACACCTGTTGATGCTTGATTTTTCGTTAATTTAGTTACTGTATTGAATAAATACCGAGGGTTATGTTTGTTTTCTTCTAGAAGAGACGAAAAGTAATCAGATCTAGCAGTTTTAATGCTTTTCTGTAGGATAGGGTACTTTCCGCCAAGCTAAACGAAATACCTCTAATTTAGTTTTCCTCCAGCTGCGCTCCATTTTCCGGCTGCTCTCTTTAGGGCGAGTGTGCTCATTATACCACGGTGTTGGACTCTTATCCTTAATCTTCCTTAAGCGTAAAGGAGCAACCGCATCAAGAGTGCTAGAAAAGAGAGTCCATAGTTCCTGTTACATCATCAAGTTGTTCTGAGCTATTGGATATTCTGAGGAACTGAGATAAGTCAGGAAGATTATTTATAAAGCAGTCTTTTGTGGTAGAGGTAATGGTTCTACCATATTTGTAACAAGAAGTTGGCTTTACAGCTTTAGTTATATGGAATATACAGGAGACTAGATAATGATCTGAGATATCATCGCTCTGCTGCAAAATTTCAACGCCACTGACATCAATTCCATGTGACAGTATTAAATCTAGAGTATGATTTCGACAATGAGTAGGTCCTGACACGTGTTGTTTAACACCAATTGAGTTTAGAATGTCTATAAATGCTGATCCCAACTAATCTCTGTCATTATCAACATGGATATTAAAATCACCAACGATTAGGACTTTATCTGCAGTCAGCACTAACTCCGATAGAAGATCAGAAAATTCTTTAATAAAGTCTGTATGGTGCCCTGGTGACCTGTATACAGTAGCCAGTACAAACATCACAGGGATTTATCATTAACACTTGTTTCTTTGGATAACGTTATATGAAGCACCATTACTTGAACAAATTATACTTGAAACCCAACCTCTGAGAGATACTGAAAATATTTCTATAAATTGTAGCAACACCTCCCCCTTTACCTTTTGGACGCGGTTCATGTTTGTAACAGTAATCTTGGGGTGTAGACTCGTTTAAAGTAATGTAATCATCTTGTTTTAGCCAGGTTTCTGTCAGAAAGCACATCTAGTTTATGGTCAGTGAACATATCATTTACAAAAAGTGCTTTTGAAGAAAGGGATCTAATATTCAATAAGCCAAGCTTTATCATGTGTTTATCTGTATTATATCGTTTTTTTATTTGTTGAACATCAATTAAATTGTTACTATTACTTTGGTTTGGATGTTTTCTGTATTTTCTAGTTCGGGGAACAGACACAGTCTCTATAGCGTGATATCTAGATGAAAAAGATTCTATGTGCTGAGAGTTAACTGACTTCTGTGACGTGAGGCGGCTAGCAGACGGTCGGTTTAGCCAGTCTGTCTGCTTCCTGACCTGGGCTCCAGTTAGTCAAGTACAAACTCTAAGACTATGTGCCATATTTCTAGAGAGAAGAGCGGCACCACCCCAGGAGGGATGAACACCATCTCTTTTCAACAGGTCAGGTCTGCCCCCAAAATTCTTCCAATTGTCTGTAAAGCCTATGTTATTTTGCGGGCACAACTTAGACATCCAGCCATTAAGTCCACTAATCTCAACACATTTTATGCTAAACAATACTTTTGTTGGGAATTATAGGTTGCTTTTACTATGAGAAAAATTTTATTTTGTATTTAATAACAGGCGTTGTGTAATATTGAGTGATTATTGTCTAAAGAAAAAAAATCTGTTTTCTTTATTTGGCTTTCACGTTTTAGCAATTATAATAAGACTTGAATTATAATGACTTACCGCCATATATGACGCTGATGTAATGCATTTTGATGAATAAAGATAAATGGATAATTTCATTATAAACATTGTATGATATTGCATGTGCTTAATGAAAATAATAATAATACAAATTTTACTTTCTATGGCTTTGAAGCTAATAGAGCAATTTGCACTCTTTATTTCCGCTCAGTAAAGCACATTCCACAAACATTGCAGTCCTACTGTACCTTTATTAGTGATATAGCAACAAATATAGAACATTTATTCACAAGACAAGTGCATCTATCCTCAAGAAACTGCGTGGTAAATGGTTACTGACTGTCATAAAATGCTGGGCACTGCTGCATCACTAAATGATAGGCTGTTTTCTCCAAAAAGCTGTTTATTCAGCGTAGCCTCTCCTCCACTGACACCCATTCATGCAAAACGGCCTCTTGTCTCCTTTCCCACATACTCCCAAAGTGGAAGCGTTAGCATTAGCTGTTACACTTTTTTTGGTTAAAGGTTGCTGGCTTGCCTACCGGTGGCTTTGATGATAGGCTGAGGTGCTTCAAGTGATCTAAGTTAGCCGTTACGATTTATAGTAATACAGACCCTCTCATCTCCCAATAATAAGACAATCTCTGATACAAACCAGTGAGTTGAGAACAAACCCCAGTGGATTGTGGGAGCAGGTGTGTGATGCACGTGTTCTGTGTCGCTGCTGTCGCAGTCATCCAGTCGTTCACATTTACATTTATGCATTTAGTGGAAGCTTTTATCCTTATAAGCAATTCATTACAAATGAGGAATACAACAAGCATTTCATCTTAAATCACAGCCATTTTTTGTATAACATATCTTTATGGAGTTTTTACAAAGATTTTTACAAAAACGCAACACAACTCCCCAGAACATACCCCAGGCAGGATTAAAAAAACAACAACTGTAAGCATATATTGACTTTTATTATGTAGTCCTCATAGACATTCTTACATTCTATAACTTCACACATTGTCACGGTTGGTTTTAGGTTTTGTTGGTGTTCATGTCTTTTACTTTAAATTAATTTCTTCCTCATGTGTTCCTTTAGTCCATTTGTGATGTTCTCATTGGTTCATTGTCTTGTCATGTGGTTATCAGTTCTGTTTGTTCATTGGTGAAACTTTGTCATCAAATGACATTAAAATATTACCATTATTCAAATCCATCAGTCTAACCATGCCCTTATTAATCAGCAATTTAATCTCCATATCACTTTTAGCTGGGCTAAAGATGCTAGGTGAAGCCAAGGAGAAGACTGACCGAGGAGGAGCAGCTGGAGGTGGAGACCCATTCTGAGCCGCAGAGACCGAGTGACACAGAAGATCCCGGAGACCGAGGTAAAGCTGAGGCAAAGAGCAGCCGAGGTGGAGTGATGGGCTGAAGGCTGCCAGCGGAGGTGGAGCTGAGGGAATGGATGCTTCAGTGGAGCTTAAAGGAGAAGGTTTGGTGAGGAAATTGGCTCAGTGATGGACAGGCTGGTGACGACAAAGAACACAATGTGATAGGATTGGTGTCAATGAAGAATCTGAGCTGGAAGACACCAGCAACAATGAAGACTCTGAGCTGAGTAGAATAGGGCTGTGTATTGGCAAGAATATGGTGATACGATATTTATCACGATACAGGGGTTGCGATATGATATTTTGCGATACATTGCGATACTGTAAGCAAGGCGATATATTAGGATATTTCTTATTTTAGGAACAGGATATAATTTTAGGAAAGCTGTCATTAAGAACACACTACCATATGCAAACCATATTAAAAAAATAAAAATATTTAACCAGAACACAGTGGGATGTGCATTTGCATTAATCAGTCCCTGTTAACATTCAATGTTATTGAACACGTGTTGCTCTGCGCTGCTGTATAAAACTAATAGCACTGTAACTGCTTGTTACATGTGCTTGCGGCCTCGCGCACATGGGCTGATATACAGAAAAGTGCATTGCTTGTGCAATTAATGGTTTTGCAATGAATGGTTTTACAGAGGGGATGCTTTTTTGGTAGTCGTGGCCTAATGGTTAGGGAGTTGGGCTTGTAACCTGAAGGTTGCTGGTTCGATTCTCGGGCCGGCAGGAATTGAAGGTGGGGATTGTGAATGAACAGCACGCTCTCCACCTTCGATACCATGACTAAGGTGCCCTTGAGCAAGGCCCCGAACCCCTAATTGCTCCCCGGGCGCTGGAGCAAGGCTGCCCACTGCTCCGGGTGTGTGTTCACTGTGTGTGTGTGTGCACTTGTTCACTACTCACTGCTGTGTGTGTGCACTTGGATGGGTTAAATGCAGAGCACCATTTCGAGTATGGGTCACCATACTTGACAATACGTCACGACTTAACTTAACTTAACTTTTTGTCATTTTTTTCGACCAGGGGGATGCCATCCCCCTGCATCCTCCCTCCATTCGAATTTCGAGCCCTGCCTTTAACTGAAAATTGAGTGTTTAATCTTGTCTTGACCTAATTAATGCAGCCTAACAGTCCTTTAACGGATTTGAATTATAGAAATGCGATAGTGTATTATGTGTAAGCCAGGTTAAAGAGATGGGTCTTTAATCTAGATTTAAACTGACAGAGTGCGTCTGCCTCCCGAACAGTGTTAGGTAGATTGTTCCAGAGTTTGGGCGCTAAATAGGAAAAGGATCTCCTGCCCGCAGTCGATTTTGATATTCTAGGTATTATCAGACGGCCAGAGTTTTGAGAACGCAGCAGACGTGAAGGACTATAGTGTAATAAGAGCTCACTCAAATACTGAGGTGCTAAACCATTCAGGGCTTCATAGGTAATTAGCAAGATTTTAAAATGTATATGATATTTAATAGGGAGCCAGTGCAGTGTTGACAGAACCGGGCTAATATGATCATATTCCCTGGTTCTAGTAAGAACTCTAGCTGCTGCATCTTGAAACAGCTGGAGTTTGTTTTAAACGCACAGAGCAACCACCCAATAAAGCATTACAATAATCTAGCCTCGAAGTCATGAATGCATGAATTAACGTTTCTGCATTTGACATTGAGAGCATAGGTTGTAATTTAGATATATTTTTAAGATTTTACAAATGCTAGAAACATATTTTTCCAAGGAAAGTTTGCAATCAAATAGCAAGCCTAGGTTCCTAACTGATGACGAAGAATTTACCATGCAGCCATCAAGTATTAGACAGTGTTCTAGGTTATTACATGCAGGAGTTTTTGGTTCGATAATTTAACAGTAAGAAATTTCTAGTCATCCAGTTTTTTTTTTTTTATATCAGCTATGCATTCCCTTGCAAATTGGTATGTTTCATAAGGTTGTGAAGAAATGTACAGTGGAGCTGAGTATCATCAGCATAACAGTGAAAGCTAACACCATGTTTCCTGATGATATCTCTCAAGGGTAACATGTAAAGTGTGAAAGGTAACGGTTCTTGTACTGAGCCTTGGGGTACTCCATACTGCACTTGTGATTGGTATGATACCTCTTCATTCACTGCCACGAATTGATGGCGGTCAGATAAGTACGATTTTAACCATGCCAGTGCACTTCCTCTAATGCCAACATAATGTTCTAGTCTATTCAAAAGAATGTTGTGTTCGATAGTGTCAAACGCGGCGCTAAGATCCAGTAGCACTAATAGAGAGATTCAACCACGATCAGATGATAAGAGCAGGTCGTTTGTAACTCTAATGAGAGCAGTCTCAGTACTATGATACGGTCTAAAACCTGACTAGAAATCCTCACATATACTATTTTTCTCTAAGAAGGAACATAGTTATGATGATACTTCCTTTTCTAGTGTCTAGACAGAAAAGGGAGATTCGAGATCGGTCTGTAATGAATTAATTATTTGGGGTAAAGCTGTGGTTTTTTAATGAGAGGCTTAATAACAGCCATTTTTAAGGTTTTTGGGAGATATCCTAATGACAATGAAGAGTTATTCTGTAACGTTCAGGTCCAAAACAGAACATACGTAGCTGTTACAGTCAGTGAGTGAGTCTGTGTGTGTGTGTATGTGTGGACTGTTACAGGGACCAAATGTCCCCACAAGGATAGTATTACCAATAATTTTTTACCTTATAAGGACATGTTTGGTCCCCATGAGAAAACAAGCTCATAAATCATACAGAATTAAGTTTTTTGAAAATGTAAAATTGCAGAAACTTTTGTGTGAAGGGCACACTGTAAAAAATTGCTGTAGTTTGTACAGCAAAATTTTACCGAATTTTATACGAACATTTTACAAGATGTAGCTGTAATTCGCAATGCATTATGGGTCAAATAAGGTTTTACAGTTGTTAACTGTATATTTCCATGTCAGCTGTAATTAATTTACAAGAAGCAGGTGTTATCACTGTAGCTCCTGCTTTTTACACTATTTTACTGTAGTGTGGCATTATGGGATTGCGCGCGCATCGTTCAAATCTGAAATCCAGCGACTGGAGCAGTGCCAGAACGATTGAAGATTAGAGGCTTTATTCATAATTCCTGGTAAGTTCACTTAATTTTACTTAAGAAATATATCCTTTTATATTTATTTAAGTTAATGTATAAGTGATATCATGTCACAATAGCCTGCTATCACACATTTAGACAAGCGGCCTTGGCATGTGCAGTAAGCTGGAAACTGCTATCATAGCATAGTTAGGCTAAATGCTGCCTTTTTCTCATTTTGGCAGTTTAATTTTCTTATTGAGAGCATTTAAAGTAGTGTTTACCCAACTTTTAACGTAATGCCCAGTGTGAATGATTGTCATAGTAACCTTAACTTCTATCTGTCGAAATAACTGATTAACAGCAAAATATGTGAAATTTCATTTGTTTATATGTGTTCAACTGTACCATATTGACGTGACATCTTACTATAATTAGAAACAACATGTAAATGAGAAATTGTGTCTATTGCCACTGTAGTTGTACTCGACATTAAAGCTTGTCCGGGGCAATTTTTTGGTGAAATACATCTTTACATGCCCGATTGGACAAGTTAGCCTGATTAAAACTTGGTAAAAAACGAGGTAAATGTTCAAACTGTTGAGTTTATTTATAACATCTGATATTGTTAAGTAGAATAACAAGCGATCTGTTGCTGATTATCACGATTGCAAATGTTACGCAGTTCAGTAAACAATTAGTTAACATTAAGTTACTTAATAAGTTAAGTTAATTTTTAGACACAATATTGACTGTTGTTTTATTTCACCAACGAAAATCGTTCCAAACAAAGATCAAAGCAAAACTCAGCGGTGTTTTTACTGAATGATTCAGTATTCTGAATGAATTGGTTCAAAGAATGACTCGGTTTAGTTTCACGTTTAAAAAGTATCATTGCATTTTTACAACGTTTCTTCTTTGTAATTTTAAAAATTAATGTAAAACATTAATGTCATAACACAGTTGTAATTTTGCATTATAAATTATTTAATTTGATTGGTGGTACAGTTCTACAATGTATTGTTATAATTGAATTTATTAATCAAATGTAAAAGTTTATTTTAAAATATATGCCTTTTTGGGTGTTCATCTATGTAAATGCATTTTTTTTTTTTAATCACAAGATAATTTTCATTATTTCTTGTAGGTGCAAAGAATAGCAGCTGACTGTTTGATGCTTCAAGACTCTCTGAAGCTGATTATATTAGGTAATGTATTAATTCTGTTGTAAATCATTTGATAAACTTGTATTTTAGATTACATTTTATATTGAAATACTGTATTGTAAGTTACATTATTGCTTCTATTTATTAATTTCAGGTGCACCCAGTGGCTTTTGACTAGGCCTATTCGAGGGTCACATGGTTGAGAGTTCATACCTCAACTTTGCGGCTGGATTTTCAGCCTGGCGTCCCGGGAGCAGGCGTCTTTTGCACACTTGAATTAATTTCAAAGGTAACATGTTTTACTTGAGTAATTTCATTTGTGAAAAAGCTTACTTATTTAGTTTAAGTACTGGTAAATGCTGATTGTATTGTATAAGTGGCATTTTTACATTTATTTTATTGAGCTAGTTTCATTCAATACTGAACTTTATTCTAAAGCTTCTGCTTGTTTTTATGTGCAGATGTTTTGTTGGAATCAAAACACTCACTGGATACAAGACGGATACACAGAGGCAAAACAAGTGGAAAGGTCTCAGAGAAGAGGGACAACCCTCATGTGTGTGCTCATCTCAGAAAGTTGATGGACTTTCAGTATGTATTTATTAAATTGTCTTTTTCAGGAATATTCTAAATTTAATATAACATAAGCTCAAACAACATAATTTGTGGTATAATGTTGATTCCAGCATTTTATTTTAATCCTTTAACCAAAATTATACAAATTCTGTTGATTGACCTTAATTTTTTTATAGAAAGTAAATGTTCTACTCAGAATATGGCTTATTTTTTGTGATATAACAGTTATTTGTAGTTATTTTGTGATGCTATGTAATTTTTATGATAAGATTTTAACTGTTGAAAGACTGACATTTTTATTTTTACCAGTAAAAGCCTTGCAATGTATTTCTGTCAGTTTTAATATTTATTTGCAACATCTTTGACTTCGTTTTTATTATAAAAACACTATTTTACTGTTTACTGTTAAAATTATTCTTTGCAGCATTTTCATTGTTAAATTATTACAACATCATCTTGGATTTAGGGGTATTTACAGGATTTTATTGGCTTTTGTTGCCAGGTAAATACTGTACTTTCGTGAGATTACAAAATATTGCTGTAATATAAACTACAAGTTTAATTCAATGTTACTTTTTTTCACATACAGCAATTAACTGATTTGCTGTGCAGTATTATACTGTAATCCATTTTACAGCAATTAACATCATTTATACAAGATTTTATTGGCAACTTTTTTGCCAGTAACATCCTGTAAATTCTACAGTAAATTTTTTACAGTGCAGGTTTATGGGTAGGGATAGGGTAAGGGGATAGAAGATACAGTTGGAAAGCAGTGTGTGTGTGTGCAACTCTACAGAAGGAGGAATGAGGAAGCTGCTTTACAGACTCGCAGACACACCTGTTTTACACGTCACTGAAACAAAGAACCAGGAAACAGGAATCACCTGAGTTCAGGGAAAGAGAAACTGAAGTGTAGCTGAGCTGTTGTGTGTTTGTGTCTCTGTATTCATGCAGTAAAATGGCAGAAGCCAGAGTTTCTCAGGATGAGTTCGTGTGTCCAGTGTGTCTGGATCTCCTGAAGGATCCAGTGGCCATTCCCTGTGGACACAGTTACTGTAAGAGCTGTATTACAGGCTGCTGGGATCAGGAGGATCAGGTGAGAGTCTACAGCTGCCCTCAGTGCAGACAGACCTTCAGTCCAAGACCTGCTTTAGCTAGAAACACCATGCTGGCTGAAGTGGTGGAGAAACTGAAGAAGACCAAACTCTCTGCTGACTGTGATGCTGGAGCTGGAGATGTGCAGTGTGACGTCTGTACTGGAAGAAAATACAAAGCCGTCAAGTCCTGTCTGGTGTGTCTGAACTCTTACTGTCAGAATCACCTCGAACAACATGAGAGTTTCTTTAAAGGAAAGAGACACAATTTGACCGATGCCACTGGACGACTGCAGGAGATGATCTGCCAGAAACACGAGAAGCATCTGGAAATGTACTGTATTACTGACAAACAATGCATTTGTGTGCTGTGTACGAAATATGAACATAAAAACCACAACATTGTATCAGCTGCAGTACAGAGAACAGAGAAACAGGTATTTAAAACTAGCGATCAAGTTAATACTCAGTGTAATGATCCAATAGTCTATTTTCAGTGTACAGTCACAGCTTAATTACACAGCAGAAACACTGTCAGTGTGAAGTTCTACGTCTGTGTTACTTTCACTTTTACTATATGTATGCATGGGGTGTGAAACAAGCCTTAATCTTCACAATAATTTATGTACGATGATTGTAAATGAAAATCATTTCTGGAGTTTGAACCTACAGCCATTAGTTATCAGCTCCACTTTTACTGGATTCATCTGATCACATGATGATTTAGTGCCAGTAGTTTTCTGTGAGATTCACTATCATCTGTTTGTCCTGCAGAAGCAACTGAAGAAGATGCAGAAGACGTTCCAGCAGAGAATCCAGCAGAGAGAGAAAGATCTTCCAGCAGCTGAGAGAGACTTTGGAGTCTCATAAGGTGAGTCTGGAGAAGAAGAGAAGTTTGTCTCAGTCTCAGTTCAGACTCACTGAAGCCTGAATCACTGTGTGTCCTAACAGCGCTCTGCACAGACAGCAGTGGAGGACAGCGAGAGGATCTTTACTGAGCTCATCCGCTCCATTGAGAGAAGCCGCTCTGAGCTGATACGGCTGATCAGAGATCAGGAAAAGCAAGCAGTGAGTCGAGCTGAAGGACGACTGGAGCGACTGGAGCAGGAGATCAATGATCTGAGGAGGAGAGACGCTGAGCTGGAGCAGCTTTCACACACACAGGATCACATCCAGTTCCTGCAGGTAACACAGATCTAGAAGAACAGGGTCATAGTGGACTTGAGCAGATCCTGCTGTGACACCAGACTCACAGAGAAACATTTCATGAGTGTCTTATTATATAATCATCAGTCAGACTCTCATCTGATCATCTTCTTCTGAAAGAGACGCTGCTTACAAATGGCTTTCAGCTCTGGAAATCTCTTAGGAATCATTTCTCTGAGCTCTTTCTTCTGGAAGATATATTTAGCTGTCAAACACCACTAGCGCCACCAACAGTTCAAAACCACACTAACTTCAACTTTTTATCTGATTTTTCCTTCTGATTTATTACGTCATGGTGAAATCAATGAACTCAATAGTACCAATTCTGAGTAACGTTCATCTAAATTGGATCAAATGATCCTCAAACCTGATGAAAAGGATTTTTATTTGTCTGTAACACATTGATGAATTTTATCATGAAGTCCCCAAACATGAAGTGAGGCTATATATTAGCAATCAGCCCATGAGAATTTAAGGGACTTATATTTGGCTTAAAATGACTGAATTTGTTGCAGCTTTTTTCAAAAATTTTGCAATTTAACAATTCAATTCTAATATTGTTTTTGCTTTTTATAGTGATTATAAATGACTGTATTCAATAGAAACATTTAAAAAGTGCATATCCAGTAAAATAATGTACTTTTTAAATTCTAATCTAGGCTACTAGTGAAATCAGGTATTATAGCATTACTAGTAGAGATGCACGGATCAATTAAGCATGTGTTATAATTTCCGTTTGTGCGAGTGTGCAAGGGTCCGCTAGGATCTGCGTCATTGGAGGGTGTACACGAAGGCTCTTTGCGGACACCCGCATGCCTCACATTTTTGTCAGTAGACTACAAAAGCACCAACTGCGCATGCACTGGAAAAACAACATGGAAGTCGAATTTGAAGAGAAGCTGTGTGAAGAATGAATCATCATAAAGACAGCCAGGTGTGAAATAATTCATGGAGAGAAATTGCCTAATTGTTTGGGCAATTGTTTGTTTACTGTTTACATATTTGTTTATTGTTTAAGCCAATCTACTGCGCATGTGTGTAACAAAACCATACACTTTCAGAAGTATAAATACAAGTAGTCTGCATCTGTGCTGTCTGCAGCTGTCCGTGTACACATCCGAACTGGAGTATAACCGAGGCTATAGTCTGCCGATTCTGAGTCAGTCTGTTTTGACGTCACACTTACGCTCACATCCACATGTAAACAAGTCGTCAGTGTAGAAGTTCTTCACTTTGAGTGAACAAGAGACAAAGTTCACAATTTGTAATACGTGTAGGGCCAAAGTAAACCATTGGGAAACCACAGGACTCAATTAACGTTTGTCTGGGACTAGTAGATTTTTTAAAGGGGCAAGTGAGAGAGAATTTTATTTGACCTTACCGGACAAGAAGCCTGATTAAAACGCCAATAACAAAAATAATTAGGGAAGCACTAAAACTTGGCCACCAAAAATTTTAATGCAAGAATAATTGTGATTTTATTGCATTCAGTGTAAATGGTGACTGTATTGAATGTATTATGCTGTGCCAGATGAGGCTCGGGCAGCCTGAGTGAGTGTGTGAGAAAGACTCATGCAGAAATCAATACGAATGACACACAGAAAGTTATAGATGCATACTGCGGTAAAATAAATAAATAAATAAATAAATAGTACTTCAATAAAAGAAAAGTTAAATTAAGTTATTTACATTTTAGATACAATTTGGAGTGGTTTTGCTCAATTTCACACTCACTTTTCTAGGACATTTCCAAAATCCATAAAAACTGCAGTTGTTAAGCCCCTTCTGAAAAAGAGCAATTTTGACAGCACCATATTGAGCATCACAGCACAGAGACAGCACTCATTAAGATAATAAATGATATTCGCTTTAATTCTGATTCTGGCATAATATCAGTTCTGGTACTACTAGATCTTAGTGCTGCGTTTGACACTGTTGATCATAACATACTTCTAGAGAGACTAGAAAACTGGGTCGGGCTTTCTGGGATGGTACTCAAATGGTTCAGATCATGCTTAGAAGGGAGAGGTTATTATGTGAGTATAGGAAAGCATAAGTCCAAGTGGATGTACATGACATGCGGAGTCCCACAAGGCTCAATTCTTGCACCACTCCTGTTTAGCCTGTATATGCTCTCACTAAGTCCAATAATGAGAGAGAACCAAATCACAGCTATGCAGATGACACCCAGATTTACCTAGCCTTATCTCCAAATGACTGAAATGAACAGTTGGATGTGCCAGAACATTCTTCAGTTAAACAAGGAGAAAACGGAAGTCATTGCATTTGGAAACAAAGATGAAGTTCTCAAGGTGAATGCATACCTTGACTCTAGGGGTCAAACAACAAAAAAATCAAGTCAAGAATCTTTGTGTGATTCTGGAGAAAGAACTTCGTTTCAGTAGTCATGTCAAAGCAGTAACTAAATCAGCATACTATCATCTCAAAAACATTGCAAGAATTAGATGTTTTGTTTCCAGTCAAGACTTGGAGAAACTTGTTCATGACTTTATCACCAGCAGGGTGGATTATTGTAATGGTCTCCTCACCGGCCTTCCAAAGAAGACCATTAGATAGCTGCAGCTCATCCAGAACACTGCTGCCATTATTCTGAGTAGAACCAGAAAATCTGAGCATATCACACCAGTCCTCAGGTCCTTACACTGGCTTTTAGTTACATTTAGGATTCATTTTAAAGTACCTTTACTCGTTTATAAATCATTTAATGGCCTAGGATCTAAATACATTGCAGATATGCTCACTGAATATAAACCTAACAGACCACTCAGATCATTAGGCTTGAGTCAATTAGAAATACCAAGGGTTCACACAAAACAAGGGGAGTCCGCTTTTAGCTATTATGCTGCCCGCAGTTGGAAGCTTCCAGAAGAGATCAGATCTGCTAAAACATTAGCCACATTTAAATGCAGACTCAAAACTCATCTGTTTAGCTGTGCATTTATTGAATGAGTACTGTGCTACATCTGAACTGACTGCACTGTATTTTATGTATAATCATTTTCTATTTTTAACTGTTTTTATATTCATTTTAAATCAATTTCAAAATCATTTAAAAAGTTTTTATTATTTTTTTTAATGATTATTTTACTTCCTTTTATGTAAAGCACTTTGAATTTCCATTGTGTATGAAATGTGCTGCATAAATAAACTACAGTTAGATACAGAGTTAAACTAGAGTTAAATACAACCCAGTGCTGGGTAAAATATGGACAAACCCAGCGATTGCTTGTTTTCAACCAACGGTTGAGTTAAATGTTTAACCCAACCTTCTGGGTAGTAACCCAACTGCTGGGTCAAAACAACCCAATCGCTGGGTTTGTCCATATTTTACCCAAGCGGCAACCTCCCGCTCTCTCTTTTGAAACCAACACGGAAGTGACTAAAACTGCAATTCATCGACTGGCCGCTGGAGGCTGGCTCCAAAAGGGAGTCAATCCCATAGACTCCCCATGTTAAAATGCCCAACTTTACAGCAGAAAAAAATATGTTTACAGCCTGGTACAAAAAATTATTTTGGTCTATATAGCTAATTTTGCCCTTCATGACAACTGTGAGGGGGGTGAATTTTTTTATAACTCATCCGTTTAAATTATATTAAGCCTTAAAGCTCTGCATAATTAAAGGCGTGGCCACTTGAGTGACAGGTGGATTGCCGCTCTGCTCCAGAGTGTGAAACTCGCTAGAGTGTGAAACTTAGAAATAATATAACTAATTTTCGACCAAAAACGAAATGATGGTGTTTTGTCTTTGCACGGCAGCACTGCTGTCACTATAGAGGGGTGTGGTTTCAGCTCAGCTTCACCCACGACCCGCCTTTTTGCTCATTTTCGATTATCGATAGTGTTTTGATAGTGACGCGTGGTGACGCGCTTCCAAGATGGCGGCGGTCGGCTCCACCCACTTTAGGCTTCAAAAATGCTCTTCAGAAACCTACGAGTGACGTCACGGACACTACATTTTTTTTACAGTCTATGATTTTACCCAGCACTGGGTTGTACAAACCGAATTCCGGAAATGTTGTGAAGTTTTTTAAATTTGAATAAAATGAAAACTAAAAGATTTTCAAATCATAAGAGCCGATATTTTATTCACGATAGAACATAGATAACATAACAATTTTATGCACAAAATGAGCTCATTTCAAATTTGATGGCTGCTACAGGTCTTAAAATAGTTGGGACGGGGGCGTGATGGACTGCAGGCAGGCCAATTCAGCACCTGGACTCTTCTACTACGAAGCCATGCTGTTGTAATAGCTGCAGTATGTGGTTTTGCATTGTCCTGCTGAAATACACAAGGCCTTCCCTGAAATAGATGTCGTCTGGAGTTGAGCATATCTTGCTCTAAAACCTTTATATACCTTTCAGCATTCATAGTGCCTTACAAAACATGCAAGCTGCCTATACCGTATGCACGTATGCACTTATGCACCAACATACCATCAGAGATGCTGGCTTTTGAACTGAACGCTGATGACACGCCGGAAGGTCTCCTTCCTCTTTGGCCCGGAGGACACAGCGTCCGTGATTTCCAAAAAAAATGTCAAATTTGGACTTGTCTGACCATAGAACACTTCCACTTTGAAACAGTCCATTTTAAATGAGCCTTGGCCCACAGGACACAACAGCACTTCTGCCACAGCCATATCACCCTGCAGCCCAAGACTGGTTGCCCACTGAAGCTAAGCAGGGTTGAGCCTGGTCAGTACCTGGATGGAAAACTAGGTTGCTGTTGGAAGAGGTGTTACTGAGACCAGCAGGGGGTGCTCACCCTGTGGTCTGTGTGGGTCCTAATGCCCCAGTATAGTGACGGGGACACTATACTGGCAAAAAGCACCGTCTTTCGGATGAGACGTTAAACCGAGGTCCTGACTCTCTGTGGTCATTAAAAATCCCATGGCACTTCTCGCAAAGAGTAGGGGTGTAACCCCGGTGTCCTGGTCAGATTCCCTCTGCTGGCCCTTATCAATCATGGCCTCCTAATAATCCTCATCCATTTGATTGGCTCTATGACTCTCTCTCCTCTCCACCTGTAGCTGGTGTGTGGTGAGCGCACTGGCGCCGTTGTACTGTGGCTGCCGTCGCATCATCCAAGTGGATGCTGCACACTGGTGGTGGTTGAGGAGAGACCCCCCTACATGATTGTAAAGCGCTTTGGGTGTACAGCAATACACAATAAAAGCGCTATATAAATGCATCATTCATTCATTCATTCATTCATTCTGGACCATGTTCACATATGGCGTCCTCTTTGCATGATAGAGCTTTAGTTGGCATCTGCAGATGGCACGGCGGATTGTGTTTACTGACAGTGGTTTCTGGAAGTATTCCTGGGCCCATTTAGTAATGTCAATGACAGAATCATGCCGATGAGTGATGCAGTGTCATCTGAGGGCCCGAAGACGGGCATCCAACAAAAGTCCTCGGCCTTGTACCTTACGCACAGAAATTTCTCCAGTTTCTCTGAATCTTTTGATGATGTTATGCACTGTAGATGATGAGATTTTCAAAGCCTTTGCAATTTGACGTTGAGGAACATTGTTTTTAAAGTATTCCACAATCTTTTTACGCACTCTTTCACAGACTGGAGAATCTCTGCCCATCTTTACTTCTGAGAGACTGCCTCTCTAAGACATCCCTTTTATAGCTAATCATGTTACAGATCTGATGTCAGTTAACTTAATTAGTTGCTAGATGTACTCCCAGCTGAATCTTTTCAAAATGTCTTGCTTTTTCAGCCCTTTGTTGCCCCCATGCTAACTTTTTTGAGACCTGTAGCAGGCATCAAATTTGAAATGAGCTCATTTAGTGGATAAAAGTGTCAAATTTCTTCGTTTAAACATTTGTTATGTTCTCTATGTTCTGTTGTGAATAAAATATTGGTTCATGTGATTTGAAAGTCTTTCAGTTTTTATTTTATTCAAATTTAAAAAACATATGTATTGTATTTAACCCAACATTTTTTAGAGTGCACCAAATAAAAAAGTTCCAATCAAAGCCACACAGGAGGTATGCAGGTCACACTTACAAAAAAAGTGGAATCAGCCAAGAAAATTGCAATCGGTGCATCTCTAATTACTAGCAAATATTTGCCCCAATATACGTTACATTCAGTATTCCATACAGTAGTTTAATAGAAGCCTTCATTATAACTCTGGCCTAGAATCATTCATTTTATCCCATGTGCTGAACATGGAAATATAAACAATGTTTGTTCACTTGCGCAGCCACATCTCTCTCACTCATTTGAAAAAAGAAGTGGCTGAAAAGACAATAGAAGTGTGGAGCTGATGAGTTTTGATTTATTTTTTCTGTAGAGTTTCCAGTCTCTCTCAGCTCCTCCTGAATCTACAGATGTAAATGACGGTCCTTTCAGTTCTCTCTTTTCTTCTGAAGGCCTGAGAGAATCTGTCCATCAGCTGAGAGACAAACTGGAGGATTTCTGCAAAGAGGATCTCAAGAAGATCTCAGACAGAGGTAAAGTCCTGGAGATTCATCTGCTCTCAGAAACCAGTCCATCATCATCTCATATCATGGAGAACATCATATTAGAAATGTGTTAGGAATGGATGCAGGATCATGAGAATCACACTGTTCATGTCTGTTGATTTCCACAGTCACATTCACCAACATTGTTCCCAGAACCAGGAAGGACTTCCTACAATGTAAGTCAGTAAGAAAACCAGCAGAAAAACTCACTGAGTGTGTTCATGTTCTTCTGTAGAAGGTGTAATGATGTAAATGATGATTAGCACAGATATCTGTTCATCTGTACTGAGACACTGATGATACACTGAACATGAAGAGTTCAGCTACATGAAAAGATCAAACAGATTCATAATTCCTGATTCTGATGTGTTTTATCTCCATCAGATTCCCATCAGCTCACTCTGGATCTGAACACAGCACATAAACGCCTCCGTCTGTCTGAGAACAACAGAGTGATTACCAACACTGACACAGATCAGTCGTATCCTGATCATCCAGACAGATTTGAGCATTCTGCTCAGGTGTCGTGTAGAGAGAGTGTGTGGGGACGCTGTTACTGGGAGATTGAGTGGAGTGGAGATAAAGGTGTGTTTATATCAGTGTCATATAAGAGCATCAGCAGGAAGGGACAGGGTTATGAGTGTTGGTTTGGATCTAATGATCAGTCCTGGAGTTTGATCTGCTCTCCCTCCAGATACTCATTCAAACACAATAACATAGAGACTCGTCTCCCTGTGAAGTCCATCATCAGGAGAATAGGAGTGTTTGTGGATCACGGTGCAGGAACTCTGTCCTTCTACAGCGTCTCTGACACAATGAGCCTCATCCACACAGTCCAGACCGCATTCACTCAGCTGCTCTATCCTGGGTTTTGGGTTTCTGTTGCATCATCAGTGAAACTGTGTTGATGAATCAGAATAGACTGATGAGAGATTCTACCCATAATGCTTTGAGCTGCATGATAAATCAGTAACAGTGAGTTATATTATAGAGTCTCTTCTTTTCTCTTCATGACATTAATACTTCAACTGAACTTCTGTCTGTGAAATAGCATGAATTAGAATAATTGCGTGTAATAAATCCTCACATAGACAGCAAGATCAGTGTGTGTTCTGCTGAGTGACCATGTGTTTCTGTGCTTTTCTCTGTTTGTGTTGATAGAATTCAGTCATTTAGTTTATGTAGCGTCACAGCAATTACTTTTATTATTACTATCAAAATGATCTTCCAATTTAAATGATCACACACAATAAATCATTTTAATTATTTACCTTATGTAGGCAGTTTTCAGCTTTTTGTTTTCTTTTGCCATTCAGTATCATGAGCTGCTGTTTTTATTGTCATGCATTTAATTATTAAACACACATTTATTGTTAACCATGGAATTTTTTTTTTTTTTAGGTTACAGTTTGTTAATAATTTGTGTTAAATGTGTAAATGACATTAAAGCTGCAGTCCGTAAGTTGTGCCTCTTTGTCGCCATCTCTGTTTGAAAACTTGGAATTTCAGCTCTGTGCGGAATTAACTTTTTTGCATGCCATACTGTGCTCCCTTCAAACTGGATATCTTTAAAATACAAATCTTGTGTAATCCCAGCCTGTAATCTGTAATCAGAAGCACATTTAAAACTGGAATATAATTTTATTTCATTCACATGTGTTTCATAAACACATAATCCTTTCTGGATTACAATCCGCCATCAAAATGATACATTTTATTATTCTAGCTGCTGTGAGAAAAGGCTATAAACGTTCCGTCACCTTCAGGATCCTCACGCGCGATAGCCTAGTAGCCGGGACAACTTCTTTATGTTTACAGACGTAACATAATGACGCCGCAGCATGTTCGAATTTCCCGTGAAAACCTACCCGTACCACTCAAATTAGAAAACATTATTATAAGCTAACTGTTGTGATATCGGGCTAAAGTAAGGTGATAGTTTTGAACACTGGGTGGATATGTACTTGCTCAAATATTGATTTCGGATCATTTTTAACCCAAAAAAGTTACGGACTGCAGCTTTATATTTCAAGCTGACATAGCTCATTATTCTACATGCAATTTCATGACATTCAAAGAAAATAGTCTAGTACTTTTTGAAAGTCGATTGTAACCCCACATTTTTTAAAATGCTTAATGTAAGAAGAAATGTTTAGCATGACATTTAAAAAATGAACTAATAGTTTTAGGTGTGTGTGTGAGTGTCTGTGTGAAACAGACATGCACAAGACATGAGCTACGGTGTCAAACAACTGGGCATCTTTATCTTATTGTAACAGACTTTATCTGATTCTGTTATGTTGCACTAATTATTGATGTATTGGCGCTCGTTGTGTGTGTGATGCATTTATCCCCTCTGGGTTTGCCGAAGATAGGCAATGGGCATGCACACTTTCCGCTCTAGAGTGTCGCAGGTTTTTGAGTTCTTTCTCTGTGGTGTGAAGGAGAATAAAATTTAAGAAGAGTTCAGACATTCTCGTTTATTGTGTTCTTATCTATAAGTGTTTAGGCGAACCCTGCACGTATGCTCGGTCACATTGGTGGCAGCTGTTTTGTTTTTTACATGATTCAGTGTTTTTTACGGTGAGTGTTTAACTAGTTAGTTTATAGTCCAAAGTTCTTAGTGGAGTTAGCACGCGCAGGTTCAATGTTGACATGGCCATTATGTGGTGTAAAGAAGAGGATGATTTATATTTGAGATGGGACTGCGGCAAGATTAACAGAGACGTGAGAATTGAGTTACCACCGCCGTTCTCCAGTTTCGAGAAGAAGAGCTTTCTATGTTGGGCACGGCAGTTTGAGGTCTCGGTCAGAGCGCTCACAGAGGGAGATGGCATTGCGTCCTATTATTATGAACTGGCACGGATTCTACCAACACGACTGAGTAACGCAGCATTTCTTTTGTGGGACAGCCTTCCTCATACTGTTCAGGCTGATTATACAGCGGCCAAAGAACGAGTCAAGGAGGCTTTTGGACAGCGGCAATTTATGGATCGCTTCAAAGCCAGCCTATCAGCCCGCCCTCGTGCTCTGCGGGATAGTTTGGAGGTGTATGCGGCGGAGATCAGCAGGTTAGTGGACGAGGCTTTTCCTGAATACAGCGACAGAGCCCAGAGGAACGAAAACTTTAGTTGTTTCCTTGCTGGCTTGGATCCTGTGCTCAGAGCTAAATGCCATGAACAAGGAGCAACGGATTTGGAGGAGGCTGTGATAATTGCAGGTCGGTGTGAGAACCCTAGAGACACAATAAAGACTGACTGTGTGAATGTTAATGCTGCAGGAAGTACTAATGATGGAGGAGCTGTGGCTGCTGTTTATTCTGTGACTGATAATTAGAATCAGAAAGAGCTTTATTGCCAAGCGTATTTACACACACAAGGAATTTGTCTTGGTGTTAGGAGCTTCCAGTATAGACAGTACAAACATAGTGCAGACAACATATAATTAAGGTAATAAAAACACTAATAATGAAGAGAATAAAAAATAAATTATAAATAACAGTAGTAATAAAAAATAAAAATGGAGGACTGTACAGAGCTTTGGATTGATTGACTGAGGAAATGAGGGATATGAGAATGGAATTGAGGCGCTTGGAATTGAAAAAAAAAACTGAACTGAAGACCAAAAACTGAAGGCCAGAGTGATTTTTAGAGCAATGGACGAGTGGGATGGAGGCCGCTATCAGTTTAATGGAAGGTGCCAGTGAGTCTGCGGGGGTCGAGGATGCCAGTCAGGTGTCTTTGATAGTGCTCGGAGAGCCCGCTCACTTGAGAGGAAATTCCAGCACTGTGATGAGCATACATCAGGAATGGATGTGCTTAGTTATAAAGACTCACACTCTCCTTTGTCTCCTGCGAGACGCAGCCCCAGCCCCAGCCCCAGCCCCGGTTCTCGCAGATGGAACGGCTATGAGGATGATTCGAGAAAGCGAGAAGTGCGTTTCATGTCACCTAGCAGAGAGGAGTGCTGCTACCAGCCAGAAAACGGACTGTAGCTGATGTTGCGGCCCAAACACCAGCTATGTTGCCTATGGGCCCTCAAATTGACAATGTCAACAACTGTAATTCTGTGTCAAAAGACAATGATTTAAGTACAGATGCTGGCCAGGAGCTGTAAGTATCATATATGAAAGGAGTGATTGAAGGCGTGGAGGTTCAAATGTTAGTGGACTCTGGTTCCAGTGTGTCACTTATGAGCGCAGATTTTGTATATCAGTTATGTCAATTTTGTATGTCAATTCCTACGCTTTGCAATCACCCACTCAGAAAATACTATGTGTCAGCCCATGCAGTGAATGGACAAATGCTAGATACACTGGGCACCAGCACTATAACATTCCAGCTGGGAACTGAGTCATGGCAGCATGCATTTCATGTGCTAAGAGAAACCACACAGACTGTGTTGCTGGGCTGGGACTTTCTGTTGAAAAATCATTCCTTACTGGACCTCAGCCATGGTAAGCTACAACTGTGGGACATCACGGTTCCTCTACTTACCAGCAAATGGCGCTTTTCCACTGCATGGTACGGCACGGTACGGTTCACTTTTGGAGGGTTTTCCACTGGGTACAGTACCTGGTACCTGGTACTTTTTTAAGTACCACCTCGGCTGAGGTTCCATGCAAACCGTACTGTTACCAAAACGTGACGTGTAAACTCTGATTGAGTTGATCACTGATTGGCTGGAGAAAATCGTCACTGCCTGCATCATTGAACTTGCGACAAGAGACACAACAGCCCCGCTCGATTTAAATCAGCAGCCAGCGAAGGATCGAACGCAACGGTTTTGAATGAGCGCGCCTTTTTTTAACAACCAAAAAATGGCTGTTTCGTTGTCTGTTGAGGAAGTACAGACGTTCCTCTCGTTGATAGCCGAGGAGCGGATCCAGCGAGAGCTTGATGGAGTGATGCGGAATGAAAAAAATGGCAGTAGAGGCGGCGTAACTATAACGGCATGTGAATAATCCCGTCCACTCTAAAGCGGTACTAAACTGCAGTGGAAACGCAAACCAAGCGGAACCGAGCCGTGCCATGCCGAGTCGTACCACGCAGTGGAAAAGCACCAAAAGACTTGCTGCAATGTGACACTGGCAACCACTATAAATTTGCCACCTCTCAGCGAGTCAGTGGTGACATTTCATCGAAACAAGGGATGCTCCTGGGTAGGGGTGTGCCCGAAGCCGAATACCTTATTCGGAAAGGCACGGATAATGGCTTCAAAACGAATAACGAATTTATCCGAATAACAGAAAAAATATTCGGCAGACAATCACATGTTTGTTTGAACAGCACTACATTAGTGAGGTCTGCGGTTGTTAAGATTTCTGCAGTAATAATGGCTAGTACTGCTTTGATCGCGTTTGACACAGTTTCGTACAGATAATATCATGATGATCATTGTTGTTTGTTTAACGAATGTGGTCTCCTCCGCAATAAACTATCCGTGCGCTCCTTTTTTGATTGCTGCTGTCAGTGCCGGCGAAGCAGTGTTGCCAGATATTGCTACAAAAAAAAAAAAAAAAAACCAAGCCCCTGAAAAACGCACCAAAGTAAGTTTAAATCTTGTATTTTGCAAATAGGATACAGAATCTCTAACCTCAACCTTCATCTCCCCTCTTTATTAATGCCCTAAATACTTTATTAACGCTGTTACATTAAGTATTAAAACAAGTCCAGCTTTTTTCAGCTTCTTTTTTTTCTATTAGTGCTCTTATTTAAGATTGTGGATGTTTGTCTCTTGACAAATTTGTACACAAAGTTTCACTTGAAACCAAGAAGAATAAAGTTATTTTTCTTTTTTGATCAACATTTTCTGTAGTTTTAAAGAGAAGATATTTACAAAGTTATAATTATAATAAAAAAGAAGACTTTATTTAGTTATAAAAGGCATATTTGTTAAATGAAAACTAGGAATCGAACAGATTTGCATTTAAAGTGATATTTTCATGTAATTTAATTAACTTCCGGTTTAAGCCACGCCCACTTCCGGATCCATCCGAATACAGATACAGATCATTTTGAGATTGTCACAAATACAGATACAGATACAAATAATGGCTCCGCTGCACACCCCTACTCCTGGGTGAGTTATACTCAGTTGATGATTCTGATGTTCAGCTGTTTCACGCCTCGGTTGATGTAGCTGCAGTGACCTCTTCCGTCGCTGTGCCTCCTATATCGCTGGACGAATCACCCATTTCTGATTCTGAGAAAGCTGCACTGTCAGCCTTGCTGTTGGAATTCCATGACATCTTCAGCTCCTCCAAACAGAATGCTGGCAAATGTAAGCTAGTGAAACATTACATCAGAACTGGTGAGCAGGCTCCCATTAAACTGCGTGCACATCATACATCCCCTGAAAAACATGCTGAAATAGAAAGACAGGTGGCTGATTTGCTTGCGGATGGTGTGATCGAGGAGAGCTGTACTCCCTGGGCATCGCCGGTTGTTTTGGTGAGAAAGAAGTGTGGCACCTGGCGTTTTTGTGTGGATTACAGATGTTCAAACAGTGTGATTATTGAAGACTCTCACCCTCTGCCCCGAGTGGACGACACACTGGACGCACTGGCAGGTACTACCTGGTTCAGCACATTAGACTTTTCGGTAACACTTTATTTTGATAGTCCATCTGTTGAGACTCTACTAGTTATCAGTAATCATTTAGTAGCATGTCAACAATGAATCAGTTGACATTCAACAACATTGATTCAACAGACAAGTAACACACATTCAACTAACTGCCAGTAGATTTTAAGGTGCATTTCAAATTCTAATCTATAGATTTTACAAAAAGTGCCTGTTGACTGTCTATATGTTTTTCGCAACAGAATATTAACCAATAGTCCGCTAACTTTCTGTATATTGTGTTACCATCTTCAAAGTTGTCTACCAACTACTCAAAATCAATGTGTCAGTTGAAAGTCTACAGTCATGTCAACTTATGATCAAGACCATATTACATCATCCTTAATCAAGAGTCTCAGACGTATCAAATTAATACATATTTAACACCTTGTTTTTATCAAAATCACTAGTTTAATATCTGTTGATAGCCAACTAAAGATTAGTTGCTTATCTGTTGCTTGTCAACTAATCTAAAGTTTATGATCAGCAGACTATTAGTAGGCATTCTCAACTAAACATTTGTAGATATATTTTAGGACCATCCAATTAAAGTGAAAAACAGTTGATAACAGGTGAAAGTCTATAAACTATCAACAGAACACATACAGTCATCCATTAATTATTTGCAACATATGTACCATTTGAAATGAGAAGTCAATACCAGACGATGCAGTACTATAGAATAAACACTATAGACAGGACATTAGAGAAATGTATTTTATTAACAATGTTTATACAACTCATTGGTCACTAGTGTATCAGATCTAAACAGTCTGATTATATGTGGCAAACTTTAAATTAATTAACATTACATGAAAAAGCTACACGGAGAAGAAAAAAAAAGGGAGAGAAAAGAAAAAAGAAAACATACTGCACATATGTCTTTACCATGTTGTCTTATTGGAGGTGTGGCATAGGGAAAAACCAACTTGAAGAACAGTCACCACCATTTAAAATTATGAAAAATAAACTTACCTAGTTAACAATAATCTACTTAAATTTATCTAGTCAACATCCTGTTGAATACATTCAGTCTTTCTTGGCAGAAAAGGGGATGAGCTGTTTGTTGTTTTCCATTTAAATAATCTTTTCTGCTAGTTCAACAACTATTTTTTTTTGACAAAGTTGTGCTAGTTTCAAAAGTGTGTATTTACCCTTGAACTGGTCAAGGACACTTGTCTGCTATGTAAATCTCTGCGATTGTTGCCGTGTCTTACACAGCATTTCTTGAAACGTGAGCTTTCTTGAAAGCTGTGGTCATCCTGAAGCCTCTTTGCAGAAGTTTGAGGACCCGCCGATATCTTTTCACCACATCTGAGATTGAGGCAACTGAAAAGAAAACAATGTGAATAAATCACCAACGATTGTTGTGTCTTTTGTGCTGTAATAGTTGCAGGGTGAGCCACAGTGTTTCCCATATATTTTCTCTTTAAAAGGGAGGCTGCAACTTGGATGAAAGTGTGTGTAGCTTATCATTTGATTCAGAACATTTGTCGTATTTTATAGTAGGTAGTGTGAGGGCCGTCTGCCAATTAAAGCAAGATCATTTGCTGATTATTTGTTCTAAAGAAAAATTCTGGTAAACTCTGACAAGAATAACTACAGGTTCACCTCATCCAGCCATAATAGGTAAGTGCATACATAGTGTATCTCTATTTGCTTCATTCATAACATATGTAAGAAACCTGTAATAAAAATACAAGCTAGATATGGATCATCACTGATTCAAGAAAAACAAACAGCACAGAATTGTGGAGCACTGGCTCTGGCTGTAACAGAACAGTTAAGCATTTGACATATCAAAGGGATAGTTCACCCAAAAATGAAAATTATGTCATTAACAACTTGCCCTCATCATGTCATTCCAAACCCATAAGTAAAATGGGTAAAAATATCTTAATTGGTGTTTAACGAAGGTCTTACGGGTCAACATGAGGGCGAGTAATTGATGACAGAATTTAAATTTTTGGGTGAACTATCCCTTTAGTGTCATGTCATTTAAAAGAAAGATGATAAGATGATGTTGGGGGATAGTGTACATAATGCCTCAAATCCAATAAAAAGCACTTAGCTAAAAATAATAACCTAAACACCTAATACCTAAATAAATGCAGCATGTTTTAAGCCTACCATACCTCGCTCTCCTTTTCTGCCAGATTTCTTCGCCTTTTTGTTTTTCTTTCTTTTTTTGCTTCTCTTCTTGCCATTCTTCTTTTTATGCTTCTTTTTCTTCTTTTCCTCATCTGAAGAGTCAGAGGTAGATCTGTAGCTGGAGTCATCAGAGCTTGAATCGGTGCTACCATCAGTGCTGGAGTCCAACATCATGGCCTGTAGCTCCTCATCTTCAGTGGCCGTAATCTCCATGTTCCCATCTGTCAAATGATGAAACAAACACAAATAAACTTTAAAGTGTAACTTCACCCTCTGCTCTGCACCTATATCCACAGCATAACTTTTTGAAGAATATTATTAATGTGTGTGGAGTTACATTGTGTCTAAGGAGACATTAGAGAATTACAAATAATGTAAACAAAATCTCTTAGGTTTCATAGGTAACACTTTAGAATACTGTTCCATCATTAATGAATAACTACACAAGAACTGCATGAGTAATGCAATATTAGCACTCTAGTAACTAACTAATCTTCACTTTAGAATACTGATCCAAATAATTAGTAGTTTCTTCAGAAGGATTTGCTAATACTTGAGTCATTACTAGTGCGTTACCATGATCTTCATTTTAGAATTAATTATTCATTCTAAAATGAATTATTCATATTATGAACCTGTATAAAGTAGTTCTTATGAGTTCTCAGGATATGTGAAAAAAAAAGTAGTTATTGGTTAGCTAATAGTGAACTACCAGTTTCAACTTAGCGCTATTACTTAATAAATCGTTAATCAGAGTTTCTTGTCAGTTAATAGTAGTTACTACAATGTTAATAGTGCATTAGTCACTTGTTCCTGTGTAGTTATTCATTAACGATGGAACAGTATTCTAAAGTGTTACCGTTTCATATTTACAAATACAAGAAAATACATTACTGTTCTACTTTTGTTACGGAAGGAGGCTCAGAGGATTAGAAGATACACAGGTAACTTTAATTACAGAAACTGAAGCAGATGGTGATGGCAGGTGAGTATCAAGAGCAATGGAACAGTTCGTGGATTGATGGGGAGTATAACCTTGTTTCTTGTTTCGCAGGAGATCGTGGAATGGAGACTGGAGATAGCACACACCTCTGAATATGAGCAGTGACAAGATCCACAAGGAGAAGGCACCTGGAACTGACGTTGGACACTGAGTGAAGTGAGGTGTGTGCTTATGAAGGAGTCCTGATGAGAATGATGATTCCAAACAGGTGCGAGCAGTTAATACTCAGGTGACGGTGTGCGCTGTGATTGGGTGGTGGATGAGCCTGGCCGATCTGTGCCAACTGCATGGCCAGCACTACAATTAATCAAAGTCTTTACTATGCAGTGTTATTAAAAGTATGGGTAGGGGTTAACAAACTAGGCCAACAACACCAAGGCCTTTCATGACAGTGGGTATGCTAATCGAGTTAATGCATTATCAGCATTTACAGAAAGATCTTAAACTGTGGTTAAACTGATCTGTGGTTACCATTCCTTATGTCCTTGAGAAGTCTTCCAAGTACACCATGTTTATGTCTCCTGGCCAACCAGTAAGTCCACTCAATAAAGCAGAGTTGTTTTTTTAAGGCCTTCTCAGACTGATTCCCCCACATTCGCCAAATTTCCCTCTTGTACGTCTTGCCATGCTGTCTCAATGTTTTGAGTGTGTAGTCCTGTTTGTGGATCGACATAGTTCTGGCTGTGGTTTACTCTGGCATGCTTGTAGCCCTCCTGGGAAAGGCTGACGTATGCTCTCCACTCATCACTCACAACTAAACTTTCTCTTTTGACATGTTTTTTGATTATTGGAACAAGGGTCTGCTTGTTTATTTTCTTCACAAGGCGAAGAATTGTACGTCTGCTTGCCACTTTGATTTCAAGTATACCAAACACCCACGTTCGCTTTCTCTTCCAGGTGTTACCAAAGCGTCCTCTTGCATACTACAAAACAGTATCAACAGTGTTAGAAAATAATCAAAATAATCTCTTGATCCTGTAAAAATGTATTACTAGACATGTGTAATTATATGATAACTTTTTTTCATCCAAAACTTTTAAATTAATTTTTTAAGCAACTTTTTAAATTCTGTGTAATACAGTAAATATGCTTACAAAATAATAAAATAAGAAAAAAGTAAACAAAACTTATATATAATACAGCTTTGGGGAAAGTGATGTCCACCCCCACTACTTATAAATATCCTACTACGATGCACATATTGATGTCAGTTCTTTCAGGTTCTACAAAATTTAACACATTTCGTCAAGTGCATTGCACATTTAGATTACATTACCTTGCGTTTATGGCAGAACTTGCTCTCATCAATGTGAACAACAACATTAACTCCACCAACTTTCTGCCTCTTTTTCTTTCAGTGCTTTTCCAGGCTTTTTACACAAATTCTTCTGAGTTTCGTTGACATCATAGAAAGTGTTGCTGTGCTCTTTGCAATGCCATCTTGAAGCATGTCTACTTGCCGTAGATGTAAACCCTGTGCAAATCTACAAAGGATTAACAAAACTGATTATTACCATTAAATAAGAACAGAACATTTTCAAAACATAAGCATAAAAACACATTCTGTCCACCAACCATAGCTGACTAAACAGTACAGTATAGTACAGTAACTAAAAGTGATGATCCTTGCAACACAGTGCCACATCTATACAGTCACCACCATAATCTTCTGTTAGAAATGTACATTACATCGTTAAAATTATGGCATATATATATAGGCAGCTTGATACAATTTTTAAAAAATTGTGGGAATGTGGAGCTTCTAATTATAAACAAACGAAACAAACCCGTAATACACAGACACTCTTATTTTGAAATATCTGTGTTTTTACTACTTCCAGCTGCTCATTCAAACAGACTGCCTAAAAATGGAACAAAAATCATGATAAGAAATTGCGCTCTTACAATGATCTACAATAAATTACAATATGAACACCGTTAAGTACTGTATACATTGTCATTATTCATTAACTGTACATCAAAAGCAATCAATGTGTGCTGTATCATTACAAACTGCTCGGAAACAACTCACCAGTAGAACCCGCAACATTTATTTAAATAATAGCTTTTTGAACAGTTTAACACATTAAGCCATATAGCGATTCCACCTTTTCCTTCCCCAAAATACCATTTCAAATAAAAGATTTTTTATACACTTTATATTCAAAATTTTCTATGACCTTAAATTTATTTAAAAAATGAATTTAAGACTTTTAGCAAATATTAACGTATAGTACAAAATGCCCACCTACAAGAGGGATAGCGGCATTCTACTAATATAACTTACTGATGTTTGCTAAGGAGGAAACCCTATCTACAAGGTTAACTATTGCAAAACAAAATATGAACCTATAGTTTTCAAGAATTTATTCTTACCAGATGTAACAGTCCTTGGTCTGGGAGGGAACCATGTTCGTTTTATGCCCGCAGTTTTTGCATTTAATTTTGCGTTTTAACAAGCCAATCATTTGCAACCAATTGATTAATTTTAAAGATGATTTTTTTGTTTCTCTAACAACTTTAGTCAGAAGTTTTCTCTCCAGTGAATCCATAGAGCCGACAGATTGAGCTAGTAACTGTGTCTGTTTGTCAATTTAACGACCAAGACAACCCAAAAATTAAAAACTGGCGCACTTTCATTTTATTGGCTAAATATGTTATCAGACACACCTACCATGGCTGAGTGTTGGCAGAGTTAACACGAGACCGAGCACTTCTACAGTCGGATTGGCCAACTCGTACTGCTCTGAAAAAAAAAAATTGGCGGTGTAGAATGGTAACTCCACTGGAAATATTGTTATTTTTTTATTTTTAGAAAGCGGTCGTTATTACTTGCATGTTAACCAAAATCGCTATCTGTTTTCTTCTCAGCATAAACATAACATGTTTGATCAAGCGCATTACCGCCCCCTCACCTGGCAATGGTATCAGTGCGCTTCTGGGTACCATGCATTTTACCCGGGGAATGGCACAGAGGGGAAATGCTGAGGGCGAAGAAGGAGAAGATTCCACAAACAAAAGTGGTAAGTTGTGTTTATAAATGAAAAAAGTAGTTTACATGAAGCTGATATGTCACTTGACGCAATTATATACAAAGTCAATTAAAAGACACAAATTGATACAAATTTGTGCTGGACGATGCATCATGGGAGCATGCGTCCGATCGAATTGAAAGTGATTCAGTCAGTTCAATAATTCATGTATTAATTTTTCTTCTTAAATCTGTTGGTCTGAAAACACTAGCCAAAAGGTATAATAACCAGGGGCAACAAGGCTAGCTGGGGGGTGGGGCCGGGGGGGTGTTGTGCCATATCCGTGAGAAACTAAAGGAATGCATAGTCGATATAAAAAAACTGGATAATGAGTAATTTCTTAAATTCTGAAAAAACAGAGGTGTTAATTATCAGACGTAAAAACCCCACATGTAATAACCTAGAACATTATCTAACACTTGACGGCTGCTCTGTCAATTCTTCTTCATCAGTCAGGAACCTAGGTGTGCTGTTTGATAGCAATCTGTCATTTGAAAGCCATGTTTCTAGCATCTGTAAAACTGCATTTTTCCATCTCAAAAACATATCTAAATTGCGATCTATGCTCTCAACGTCAAATGCAAAAATGTTAATTGATGCGTTTATGACCTCAAGGTTAGATTATTGTAATGCTTTATTCAGTGGTTGTTCTGCACGCTTGATCAACAAACTACAGTTGGTCCAAAATGCAGCAGCTAGAGTCCTTACTAGAACCAGGAAATATGACCATATTAGCCCGGTTCTGTCAACACTGCACTGGCTCCCTATCAAGCATCGGATAGATTTTAAAATCTTGTTAATTACTTATAAAGCCCTGAATGGTTTAGCTCCTCAGTACTTGAGCGAGCTCTTATCGCATTATAGTCCTCCACGTCCGCTGCGTTCTCAAAACTCTGGCCGTTTGATAATACCTAGAATATCAAAATCGACTGCGGGCGGCAGATCCTTTTCCTATTTAGCGCCCAAACTCTGGAACAATCTACCTAACACTGTTCGGGAGGCAGACACACTCTGTCAGTTTAAATCTAGATTAAAGACCCATCTCTTTAGCCTGGCGTACACATATTATTCAAATCCATTTACCGGGAACCGGGAACACTCCCCATAACACACAATGTACTCGTTACATCGTAAGTTGAATGGCATCTACGCTAATATTTGTCTGTTTCTTTCCTAGTCTGTTTCTCAGTCCGTATCCGATCAGATGGTGGATCAGCACCAAGAGATGATGTCTACAGCCCTGATCGTCAGCTGAGACCAGGACACCCAGATGACCCCCAGAGATAGATCCCCAGTGAAGACCATGATTAAAATACAATAAAACTAAAAAAAAAATAACTAAATAACTAAAAATATAATAAAATACCTAACTACATAATACTATTATTGTTAGAAATTGCAACAATATAAAAATTGAAATATAATACATTTATACATTTAAAACTTAGAAAAATGAATAAATACATTCTAAAATAATAAATAGTATAATATACAGTGGGGCAAAAAAGTATTTAGTCAGCCACCAATTGTGCAAGTTCTCCCACTTAAAAAGATGAGAGAGGCCTATGAGAGACAAAATGAGAAAAAAAAATCCAGAAAATCACATTGTAGGATTTTTAAAGAATTAATTGGTAAATAAGTATTTGGTCACCTACAAACAAGCAAGATTTCTGGCTCTCACAGACCTGTAACTTCTTCTTTAAGAGGCTCCTCTGTCCTCCACTCGTTACCTGTATTAATGGCATCTGTTTGAACTCGTTATCAGTATAAAAGACACCTGTCCACAACCTCAAACAGTCCAACTCCAAACTCCACCATGGCCAAGACCAAAGAGCTGTCAAAGGACACCAGAAACAAAATTGTAGACCTGCACCAGGCTGGGAAGACTGAATCTGCAATAGGTAAGCAGCTTGGTGTGAAGAAATCAACTGTGGGAGCAATTATTAGAAAATGGAAGACATACAAGACCACTGATAATCTCCCTCGATCTGGGGCTCCACGCAAGATCTTACCCCGTGGGGTCAAAATGATCACAAGAACTGTGAGCAAAAATCCCAGAACCACACGGGGGACCTAGTGAATGACCTGCAGAGAGCTGGGACCAAAGTAACAAAGGCTACCATCAGTAACACACTGCGCCGCCAGGGACTCAAATCCTGCAGCGCCAGACGTGTCCCCCTGCTTAAGCCAGTACATGTCCGGCCCATCTGAAGTTTGCTAGAGAGCATTTGGATGATGTCATGTGGTCAGATGAAACCAAAATAGAACTTTTTGGTAAAAACTCAACTTGTCGTGTTTGGAGGAGAAAGAATGCTGAGTTGCATCCAAAGAACACCATACCTACTGTGAAGCATGGGGGTGGAAACATCATGCTTTGGGGCTGTTTTTCTGCAAAGGGACCAGGACGACTGATCCGTGTAAACGAAATAATGAATGGGGCCATGTATCGTGAGATTTTGAGTGAAAACCTCCTTCCATCAGCAAGGGCATTGAAGATGAAACGTGGCTGGGTCTTTCAGCATGACAATGATCCCAAACACACCGCCCGGGCAACGAAGGAGTGGCTTCGTAAGAAGCATTTCAAGGTCCTGGAGTGGCCTAGCCAGTCTCCAGATCTCAACCCCATCGAAAATCTTTGGAGTCCGTGTTGCCCAGCGACAGCCCCAAAACATTACTGCTCTAGAGGAGATCTGCATGGAGGAATGGGCCAAAATACCAGCAACAGTGTGTGAAAACCTTGTGAAGACTTACAGAACACGTTTGACCTCTGTCATTGCCAACAAAGGGTATATAACAAAGTATTGAGATGAAATTTTGTTATTGACCAAATACTTATTTTCCACCATAATTTGCAAATAAATTCTTTAAAAATCCTACAATGTGATTTTCTGGATTTTTTTTTTTCTCATTTTGTCTCTCATAGTTGAGGTATACCTATGATGAAAATTACAGGCCTCTCTCATCTTTTTAAGTGGGAGAACTTGCACAATTGGTGGCTGACTAAATACTTTTTTGCCCCACTGTATATATATTATATATATATACACACACACACGACAGAAATATATTAAATTAATTAAACTATAAATTTAAATTATAATAAACAAACAAATATATATTATAAAAATAGACCGAGAAACAATAAATGCATTAAACTATACATTACAATTGTAGCAAATGAATAAATCATATAAATTAAAATGCTCCATTGGGACAAGACCACGGGAATCAGATAAGCCCTTTACACAATCTGACATGGCTGCGGTTGGAACTGAACTGCGGGTTTCGTCTGGTCAGAGGGGAACTGACCCCCCACAGAGGGAGTTTTGGTTCCTTGCCGCTGTCGCCTCTGGCTTGCTCAGTTGGGGACACTTAATTTCTAGAGATTATTGTCGATTTGATTGCACAGATACTATTTAAACTAAACTGAGCTAGACAATGACATCTCTGAATTCAATAATGAAATGCCTTTAACTGAAAATTGAGTGTTTAATCTTATCATTATACATTACTGACACTCTATCCTCCAATTTGATACTGTTAAGTGCTTTGACACAATCTGTATTGTTAAAAGCGCTATATAAATAAAGGTGACTTGACTTGACTCTTGTTGTGTTGATCTAACTTAATTAACGTAAACTTTTGACTCTGTGCTTACAAGGTTTGGACCTTTTTCCCCACTGACATGTATTAGTAATTTTTCAGGCCATATTTTGCAGCTGATAAGATGGACAGTCTAAAGCCTGTTAAACAACATATTCTCTGGAAAAAGAGGGCTGAGATGCTCCAGTCTCGTGTGGATGAGCTGGAGGAGGAAAATGGCTTGCTCAAGAAGCAACTTGAAGATAAGTCTGCACAAGAACAAGGTATGTACAGGTAGAGTAGATGGCTCTCCAGAACTTGTGTGGGCTTCAAAATAAATCTGCCAGTATCACTACAATATTTTAGCTATGTTTAAATATATTATTGCCAGCCTTTCCATATTATTTTGTACCCAATTAAGATTTTGGTTTAAAAGTTTACATTTAGTACATGTAGATATTTAGGTGGACAATTTGTAGAATCACTAATTCTTAAATTCGAATAAAAAATGAAGACATGTATGTGTGAAAATAGTTTAATTTAAGACTATATGCCGCTGCTTTTTGTCCAAATGTGTAATTGAAGTAAAAAAGGGTTGCCTTTTCCATCTATAGGTCTATATTCAGTGTTTAACTCTGCTTAATATCAATAATAAACTGATTCCAAACCCTTGCAGTGTTTTTTTTTTTTTGGTTGGTTTTTTTAAATCAATCAGATCAAAAATATTGACAAAAGTATGTTTACATATAAATATGTCTCTTATTTGGGCCATAATATTTACAGATTTAGCTCTTAATTACAAGACATTTGCAAAGAATTTGAATAAATAATTGAAATTACTTCACTTGTATATAGCCTAAGGATTGCTGCCTCTACCCTAGGAAGAATTTACAGAAATATTCTAATAGTTATAGTAAAGTTCTACACAATGGCAAGGCAAGGCAAGTTTATTTATATAGCACATTTCATACACAGTAGTAATTTAAAGTGCTTTACATAAAAGGAAGTGAAATAGTCATTAAAAATAATAATAATCACAACAATAAAAACAAAGTGATTTAAAAATTGATTTAAAAAGAATTTAAAACATTTAAGAATATAAAATTATTATACATAGTGCAATCAGTTGGGACGTAGCACAGTGCTCATTCAACAAATGCACAGCTAAACATGAGTTTTGAGTCTGGATTTAAATGTGGCTAATGTTTTTGCACATCTGATCTCTTCTGGAAGCTGGTTCCAACTGCGGGCGGCATAATAGCTAAAAGCAGACTCCCCTTGTTTTGTGTAAACCCTTGTTATTTCTAACTGACTCGATCCTAATGATCTGAGTGGTCTTTTAGGTTTATATTCAGTGAGCATATCTGCAATGTTTTTAGGTCCTAGGCCATTGAGAGATTTATAAATGAGTAAAATTACTTTAAAATGAATCCTAAATGTAACTGGAAGCCAGTGTAAGGACCTGAGGACTGGTGTGATATGCTCAGATTTTCTGGTTCTAGTCAGAATCCTGGCAGCAGTGTTCTGGATGAGCTGCAGCTGTCTAATGGTCTTCTTTGGAAGGCCGGTGAGGAGACCATTACAATAATCCACCCTGCTGGTGATAAAGCCATGAACAAGTTTCTCCAAGTCTTGACTGGAAACAAAACATCTAATTCTTGTAATGTTTTTGAGATGATAGTATGCTGATTTAGTTACTGCTTTGACATGACTACTGAAACTAAGGTCTGTCTCCAGAAACACCCCAAGATTTTTGACTTGGTTTTTAGTTGATTGACCCCTAGAGTCAAGGTATGCATTCACCTTGATAACTTCATCTTTGTTTCCAAATGCAATGACAGTTTTCTCCTTGTTTAACTGAAGAAAGTTCTGGGACATCCAACTGTTAATTTCATCAGTGCATTGGCAGAGGGAGTCAATGGGGCTGTAGTCATTTGGAGATAAGGCTGGGTAAATCTGGGTATCATCAGCATAGCTATGAGTGGCAATTTGGTTCTTTCTCATTATTTGACATAGTGGGAGCATATACAGGCTAAACAAGAGTGGTGCAAGAATTGAGCCTTGTAATGCAGTGTCATTAACATGAACATCATGATCACTGTGAAGCATTACAGTTCATGATGCATATGATTTGAGCTGCTCGTGAACTTTAGAAGAACCTCCTGCTGGTTTCTCCACATGAATGATTATACTAGCAGACCAATAGAAACCAAGTGTGCTGCACAAGTCCTGAGTAGTGAAGACAAAATGTTTTGATCGCCCCCAGGTGGCTGGACCCAGTATAGGTCAAAAACCCTGCCCTACAGGAGGACGAATGAGGAACCTGCTTTACAGTCTTATAGACACACCTGTTTTACACACGTCACTCAAACACAAAACCAGGAAACTAGTTCAACTCATCAGTTCAGGGAAAGAGAAGCTGAAGTGTAATTGAGCTGTTGTGTGTTTGTGTCTCTGTATTCATGCAGTAAAATGGCAGAAGCCAGAGTTTCTCAGGATGAGTTCTTTTGTTCAGTGTGTCTGGATCTGCTGAAGGATCCAGTGGCCATTCCCTGTGGACACAGTTACTGTAAGAGCTGTATTACAGGCTGCTGGGATCAGGAGGATCAGATGAGAGTCTACAGCTGCCCTCAGTGCAGACAGACCTTCAGTCCAAGACCTGCTTTAGCACAAAGGACAGAGAAACAGGTATTTAAAACTAGACACTGGTGAAATATTGCTGACACTCTTTTAATATGTGTTAAAATCAGCATCCATATTAACAGCTTACAGCATTCACACTGCACACAGCTGTGGAAATGAACAGCAGCTGCAAGAAGAGATTCACTGTTTGCTGAAAATGCACTAAACTTTTATCAACACAATCTTTCATAAAATTTACCTTGATTAAACATAAAATAAACTATTCACCTGTTCTTTGAAAAAATATATACTTCCATCAGTCAAAATGTAATTGAAATGCAGTGACAGACGAGTTTCTATTGAGTAAATCTGACTGAATCCGAATGATTTATTACATAATTTTGTAATTTTTTTTACATTTATATAGTGATTTTCTGGGTACTCAAAGTGCTTTACATGGAAGGAGGGATCTCCTCAACCACCACCAGTGTGCAGCATCCACTTGGATGATGCGACAGCAGCCATAATGTGCCAAAACGCCCAACATACACTTGCTTATTGGTGGAAAGGAGAAGCAGTGAAGAAGCCTGGTGGTGGCTGAGATCCCTGCTTCCATGTAAAGCATTTTGAGTACCCAGAAAAGCACTATATAAATGTAACAGATTATTTTGTAACAAATTATCCAGATTCAGTCAGTCAGTTACACCAACTGTCAAAAATCTCGGTGTGACCACCAACAGTTCAAAACTTAACCAACCTTTTTCCTTCTGATTTATTATATCATGGTAAAGTTAGTGAACTCGACAGTACGGATTCTGGGTAGCATTCATCAAAATTGGATCAGGTGATCCTCAAACCTGATAAAACTTTTTTTATTGGCTTGTAACACATTGATGAATTAGATCATGAAGACCCCAAACATGAAGTGAGGCTGTATATTAGCAATGCTTCAGTGTATTGAAACCAAACCAAACCTGAATGTGTGTTAAGGGTCTTTGTGAAGTGTCAGTGTTGCTAATCGCTCTAAAGTTATAAATAATGATAAATCTTAAGGCCTTTACACACTTAACATGAAAATTTGGCACAATGATGAAACAATCGATCCATATGGGGCCATTCACACCAGGCGCGATCATCAAAAACAAGGATTTTCTTTCATCCTGTGTGTCGATTTTTGTGACGAAACGGGCCATACAATTAGATTTGAGCTTGGATCACGTGCCCGGAGCGGCTGCTGTTGCACAAAATGGTGAGAGTGGTGGGGCTGTTTCGAAAACCAGTGTTCACAAACACAGAAGAAAAGTATTCTGAGAGAGAAGAGGATGCTGAGTTCTTATTATCATTGGTATCTGAGAGCAGATTTAGGGCCAGTTTTACTAAACAGGGCAAATTAGTGCGAGAGCGCAAATTTCAAAGCAGCGCCGATGGGTGTGGAAATTTCTGCGGGTGATTTACAGCCCGAATTCCGGAAATGCCTGGGATGTTTTTTAAATTTGAATAAAATGAAAACTAAAAGACTTTCAAATCACATGAGCCAATATTTTATTCACAATAGAACATAAAGAACATAACAAATGTTTAAATGGAAAAATTTTACACTTTTATCCACTAAATGAGCTCATTTCAAATTTGATGCCTGCTACAGGTCTCAAAAAAGTTGGCACGGGGGCAACAAAGGGTTGAAAAAGCAAGACATTTTGAAAAGATTCAGCTGGGAGAACATCTAGCAACTAATTAAGTCAATTGACATCAGGTCAGTAACACGATTAGCTATAAAAGGGATGTCTTAGAGAGGCAGTCTCTCAGAAGTAAAGATGGGCAGAGGCTCTCCAATCTGTGAAAGAGTCTGTAAAAAGATTGTGGAATACTTTAAAAACAACATTTCTCAATGTCAAATTGCAAAGGCTTTGCAAATTTCATCATCTACAGTGCATAACATCATCAAAAGATTCAGAGAAACTGGAGAAATCTCTGTGAACATGGTCCAGAAGCGCCGTCGTGTCCTGTGGGCCAAGGCTCATTTAAAATGGACTGTTTCAAAGTGGAAAAGTGTGTTCTATGGACAGACGAGTCCAAATTTGACATTCTTGTTGGAAATCATGGACGCTATGTCCTCCGTGCTAAAGAGGAGGGAGACCTTCCAGCGTGTCATCAGCGTTCAGTTAAAAAGCCAGCATCTCTGATGGTATGGGGGCGCATAAGTGCATATGGTATGGACAGCTTGCATGTTTTGGAAGGCACTATGATTGCTGAAAGGTATATAAAGATTTTAGAGCAACATATGCTCCCCTCCAGATGACGTGTATTTCAGCAGGACAATGCAAAACCACATACTGCAGCTATTACAACAGCATGGCTTCGTAGTAGAAGAGTCTGGGTGCTGAATTGTCTGCCTGCAGTCCAGATCTTTCACCTATAGAGAACATTTGGCACATCATTAAACAAAAAATGTCAAAGATGACCACAAACTCTTCAGCAGCTGGAAACCTATATCAGGCAAGAATGGGACTAAATTCCAACACCAAAACTCCAGAAACTCATAACCTCGATACCCAGACGTCTTCAAACTATTTTGAAAAGAAGAGGAGATGCTGCACCATGTTAAATATGCCCCCGTCCCAACTATTTTGAGACCTGTAGCAGGCATCAAATTTGAAATGAGCTCATTTTGAATAGAAAATTGTAAAATTTCTAAATTGTAAAATGTTTAAACATTTGTTATGTTATCTATGTTCTATTGTGAATAAAATATTGGCTCATCTGATTTGAAATTCTTTTAGTTTTCATTTTATTCAAATTTAAAAAACGTTGTACTAACAACGCGAAAATTACAGAATACAGACACAACATTTCATTTACATATCAACTAACGCAATAAACCAAGCACAGCTTAAATTAGCATAGTCCATAATAAAGAATAAAGAAGTTAAGAAACCACAGTACATTGAAAAGAACCGGAGGCCAAAAAATGAGGGGTTGCAAGAAGTTTTGATAGACCTGGTATTGCGTTACTCCTAGTTGAGGGTCGTCTTTCATTTTCTGCAGTAAATTAAATGTAACATTGTCTGGTAAACTATATGTTCAGATAATGTGTTCTTCTGGCATTCCAAATAAATTAAAATGTGTGGAAAAATCCTCTCCCTTCTACCACGCGCTCTCTGTTCTCTGCAGTGCCTCCTCTAGCAACAATAATTGCAGCCATTTCAAGCGCAAAATAGTTAAGACATGCTTTTTTGGGCATTAAATAATACCAGTAAATTTAAAGAGCGCAAACGTTAGTAAATCTCGTTGCGTGATTCATTTGAATACTCTCCTCCCATAAATTTAGCGTCTGAGAAGGAAACTCCTACAAATATATATTTAATAAGGTAAGGCGCAAAAATAACTGTGTCCCCGCCTTTTCAGCACTAATTCGTTATTGCGTGTCTTTAGTAAAACACGACAGTAGTACTTTAATGCCAAAAGATGGTTTTCGGTGGCGCAAACTGTTGGTAAAACTGGCCCTTATTCTCACATGTTCTTTATACATAATATAATCTCTATTAATTCTCCATTGAATGTGATCTGAAGAGCACTGTCCATTTTCTTCTACATGCACGAGTGTTACGAGTCAGAGCGCGTTCACTTAAGATCTCGGAAACATGGGATAAAATCGCCTGCCATTACGTATGAAAAAATTGAAAGAAACATTTTTCTATACATGAAATATGAAAGCAAATAGACTGGTTATGACGATATATTTTATGCAGCTCATGGTATTTTTAAAATAAAGGATATTTATGACAAATGATAAGCAGGTGTCCATTATAAATCATACAAAGAGTGCGTGTCTACCTATTATAGAATCAAAATTTAGATCACTTTCGGAAGTTATTACAAGCACTCATGGTTTAACGTAGATTTTATGCAAAAACATTAATAATCATAAACATTTTCAAGTGTAGTTGCTAATTGTAAGATGTATTTTTGTAAGCATTATAGATAGTTTATGTTTCTGGTGTAGAACCAAACTTTGTTTATCTTAATTTACTGCTGTGTAGTAAGCAGGGTATGATGTTAAATCCATATACGAGATAAATATCTGAGGAAAAATGCATTGCTGGTTGGCACCACCTAGCCTGAAGGCACGAATTAGCAGAAGGTGATCAATTGTTTTGCGCTCGGTTTGAAAGCACCGTTCGTTAGCGATTCGCCTTCATTTTTCGCATCGCACTCAGTGTGAAACTGCCTTAATTGTAGCCATTGAGCTGCTTTTCCTGAGCAAATCTACTCAACCCTACAATGAGACTCCATTGATGTGCTTGAGCTTTTAGATGAACATTTATGTTCTTATCAGATGTCTTATCAGATGTTTTACTTTCCTTGAAAGATCACATAGAGTGTAAATGGCAAATACTAGACTCTATAGCTCTAATGTGATATAATGAATATGAGAAGAATGAAGCTGATGCTGTGAAAGTGCTGGATTGAGGTGAGTTACTAAAGATCAGTCGAGTCAACAAGAGCCGCTCAAATCTGATGTTGGAGCAGGTTATTGGGTGAAGTGTGGAGCTGATGAGTTTTGATTTCTGTTTTCTGTAGAGTTTCCAGTCTCTCTCAGCTCCTCCTGAATCTACAGACGTAGATGATGATCTCTTCAGTTCTCTCTTCTCTTCTGATGGCCTGAGAAAATCTGTCAAGAAGATCTCAGAGAGAGGTAAAGTCCTGGAGATTCATCTGCTCTCAGAAACGAGTCCATCATCATCTCATATCATGGAGATCATCATATTAGAAATGTCTTAGGAATGGATGCATGATCATGAGAATCACACTGTTCATGTCTGTTGATTTCCACAGTCATATTTACCAACATTGTTCCCAGGACCAGGAACGACTTCCTACAATGTAAGTCAGTAAGAAAACCAGCAGAAAAACTCACTGAGTGTGTTCATGTTCTTCTGTAGAAGGAGAAAGAAGAGTTTTGATGTAAATGATGATTTGCACAGATATCTGGTCGTCTGTACTGAGACACTGATGATACACTGAACATGAAGAGTTCAGCTACATGAAAAGATCAAACAGATTCATAATTCCTGATTCTGATGTGTTTTATCTCCATCAGATTCCCATCAGCTCACTCTGGATCTGAACACAGCGCATAAACGCCTCCATCTGTCTGAGAGAAACAAAGTGATTACTTACACTGACTCAGATCAGCCGTATCCTGATCATCCAGACAGATTTGATTATTATTGGCAGGTGTTGTGTAGAGAGAGTGTGTGTGGATGCTGTTACTGGGAGATTGAGTGGAGTGGAGATAATAGTGTGCGGATATCAGTGTCATATAAGAGCATCAGCCGGAAGGGATGGGGTAATGAGTGTTCCTTTGGAAATAATAATCAGTCATGGGGTTTATACTGCACTCCCTCCAGTTACTTATTCATACACGATAACATATGGACTGATCTCTCTGTGAAGTCCATCATCAGGAGAATAGGAGTGTTTGTGGATCACGGTGCAGGAACTCTGTCCTTCTACAGCGTCTCTGACACAATGAGCCTCATCCACACAGTCCAGACCACATTCACTCAGCCGCTCTATCCTGGGTTTTATATTAATTATAAATCATCAGTGAAACTGTGTTGATGAATCAGAATAGATTGATAAGAGATCAATCTATTCTACCCATTCTACCCATAATGCTTTGAGCTGCATGATAAATCAGTAACAGTGAGATGTTATAGAGTCTCTTCTCTTCATTTTTTTTAGAGCTTTTTACAATGCAAATTGTCTCAAAGCAGCTTTACAGTATTAAACAGGGAGATATTGTGTCGTTCTCCACTGGCCAGACAAAACCAAAACTGTCTCTGGGGCTCATCTAAGTGTCCTGGTCTCTGCTGACATTCAGGGCTGTAGAGGTCATCTATAGGTGCTGATCCACCATCTGATCTGGATACAGTCTGGGCAGCCATATTGATGCAGCTCCCAGGAAGCAGTTGGGGGTTTGGTTCTTGCTCAAGGGTCTCACCTCAGTCGTGGTATTGAGGGTGGAAGAGAGTGCTGGTTATTCACTCCCCCCAATAACAACTCCTGCTGGACCTGAGACTCAAACCCACAACCTTCAGGTTACAACTCTGACTTTCTAACCATTAGGCCACAACTGCTCCCAAATAACATGTCTGAATAATTGTGTTTAATAAACGCACTTAGAGTAGCTTCTCTGAATATAATATGTATCATATTGTCTTATCTTATGATTGCATTGTTTGAAGGGATATTTGTCTTGTCATGAGTTAGAGATCAGAGAAAGTCTCCATTTCCAAGTTTTTAACATCACAGGATGAAGTTGTGAAGCAGTAATGTAATATTGTTTTGAGTTATAATAACACTTGTTGATGAAGTCTGAGCATTGAAATAAACACAGCTAATATTACCCAATAAATCCTGCTCATTTTATCATCATGTCCCAGGTGAAAAATAAATATATTTAAATTGTGCTTTTTCAGACACACTTACTATATTTAAATTATACTATACTAAGTGCATATTATATGTATTATTTTAAAACAACTTTAAGTACATTAAGTAATTTAATCTACATTTAATCTATTTGTAATATATTTAATATATTGAAATTGTGTTAAATTGGAACAACTTTCAGTATACTTAGTGCAATTCAAGTGTATTTCTTAAAATACATTTAAAATGTACTTTTAATGCTTCATGAACTACAGTTAGAGTATATTTGAGGCATCATTTTAATGTGATTCAAGTACATTTCAATTGTATTTCAGCTGATTAGAAATGCATTAGCATTACACTACTAGTATATTATGAAGCTGCTTTTTTCAGTATATACACATGTACACACTTTGATATCTAGAAAACTTTAATGTATTATATATTGTTGTGTACATTACAAATATTCATAAAGTACATTTAAAAAGTACAGCAGCATATATACCTTGGTGAAAAAAAAAAACATATTATTAAATGTATTAGAAATGCACTTGAAATACATGTATGTTTATAGTATATTTGTATTACTACAAACATACTCAAGTACATTTTAATACATTACACAAAAACCATTAAAATAAATAAAAAAATGCTATGGCATCTTATCCATTTGTAGAATGTTTCAGTTATACCTGTATTACTGAAAAGTACAGAATTTTACATCAATGAATAAATAAAAAAACAAAGTGCAGAGGTGAATAGGTGTGTGTGTGCAAAGAATGAAGATGAAAATGAAGATGATAAAGTTCAAGCAACAGAATAGGGAGGGATGGAGGAGGTTTGGAGGTGGACGAGGAGATGGTGTAGGGATGCTGAAAGGCAAAGGTGCGGGATGATGATGGGAGGATGACGATGATGCCCTGGCGGCTTAGATGGTGTTTGGCACATGCGTCGTCGTCGCAGGTTCCGGAGACCTGGGCACAGCCTAGTCGTCCTCGCATACAATATTTTGCACAAGAGCCTTGCAGCTTTAGAAAAAGAAAAAAAAACAGAAACAAAATTAAATAAAAGATTTTTAAATGAATGACTGAAAGCAAGCACAAATTAGCCAACTGGAATGGAAACATTGCTAATGTTTTTCTTCCAAGATTGACCGAATCACCCTCCATTAGGCCTGATTCAAAAATCTCTATAACAGAGGTGATGCAACATGAAAATACACTTACTATTCCTTTGCTTGTCTTTGCACTCAGATTTCAGCTTGTCTTCTATAGCAGCTGATCTGAAAAACAACAAATGTTAATATTTCACACACACATAAAAAGGCAAATAATGATTAAGGATTTGTTTTCTTTTTAAGAATGACAGTACACTGAGAATAATGTACCTGGTCGGTAATATAGTCAAAAACCTTACCAGCCTCAGCAGTTTCAGATGTACTTTATGCTCTTATACACTGTATAAAAACAAAATTAATAAAAAAAAAAAAAAAAAAGTTGAGCCAACTTAAAATTAAGGCAACCAGCTTCAGCAGATTTTTGAGTTTGCTCAACTTATTTTTGTGGGAGATTCTAAAATTTTTGTTGTATAAACTTAAAACGACAATTTTTTTTTTTTTTTTACAGTGTAGGCAACCCTTCTTACAATTTGATCTTTGTTCTTATCTGTAATGAGAAATATATATTAGAAAATAAAGGTATAAACACCTATCAACGAATACTACCACAGTTGGCTGATCAGCTCAAGACAAAGTAATCGTATGTTCATAATCATGGTTTTTCAGAGATCATTAACCTCATTACAATGAAGCCAAATTGTTCAGGAAATCAGAAATAAATACACTTCATTTTGCAAATAAAAGAATGTTAATGTTTATAAATTTTTTTCTGCCAATGCATGTGTCAAAAACACGACTGGCACAGACAAATAATGTTAATTAAATACAAATCTTACCTGAAGTCACAGTAAGGTTCCAAAAGCCAGACGCCATACACGCTTGCAGAAGCTGGTAAAAATAAGAACATACACTGAACAAAATTATAAACGCAACACTTTTGTTTTTGCCCCCATTTTTCATGAGCTGAACTCAAAGATCTAAGACTTTTTCTATGTACACAAAAGGCCTGTTTCTCTCAAATATTGTTCACAAATCTGTCTAAATCTGTGTTAGTGAGCACTTCTTTGCCGAGATACTCCATCCACCTCACAGGTGTGACATATCAAGATGCTGATTAGACAGCATGATTATTGCACAGGTGTGCCTTAGGCTGGCCACAATAAAAGGCCGCTCTAAAATGTGCAGTTTTATCACACAGCACAATGGGGCACATGTGAGGTGGACGGCGTGCTTGAGTGAGCCACGAACAGCGGTGGGCATAACTTCCCTGTGAATGTCGGGCTTGAGTGAGCGGCGGTTGACAGACTTGACTTCATAGCGACCAGCTGACTTGACTGACGAGCGGCCAGCGAACTTGACTGATGAGCGGCTGGCGGGCTTGGGATAGCCACAGTAGGTGGGCTGGACAGATGAACAGTCGGCAAACTTGACTGATGAGCATGTTTTTTGTTTTGTTTTTTCAGATATGATGTTGAAATCCTTGTGGGAATTTCAGAAATATATGTTTGAAAATAAAGGTGTCAAGCTTGAACAAATTTATAAACACCTAGCTTATTACAATTAACGTATCATGTAATGAACAACAGTCTAATCAACCAAAGCAGCATAATCTTTTAAGTAAAACTGAACAATGTATTAAACAACATACTTTAAATATTGCAGTGCTTAATAATAGTTGACAAACGTTTGTACATTGTAAATGTTAAAAAAAAAAAATCAAAATATTGTACTAAAAGTGTAATCATTTTATGTTCTTACACAAAGTACACATAAAATATACTTTAAGTAAGGGTAACATAAGTATGTTTTCTGTAAATACACTAAAACATCACTAAAAGTATGCTTGTGTTTAGTATATTCCTTAAAAGTGTAACTAAAAATATATTTATTAACATAGTATTTCTACTATACTTTTTAGAAATATACTAATAGTGTGCTTGTGTTTAGCATATTCCTTAAAAGTGTAACTAAGCATATATTTATTACCAAAGTATTTCTAGTATACTTTTTATAAATACATTAAAAGTATGCTTCTGTTTAGCATATTTCTTAGAAGTATAACTAAGCTTATATTTAATACAAAAGTACTTCTAGTATACTTTTTAGAAATATATTAAAATGCAATTCAATATATTTTTAATGCACTTCAAATAAGCATGTTGGGAATACAAATGTATTATAAACACACTACTTGAATTTCAAGTATATTTTTAATACATTTAATACTACGTCTTTTCCACCTGGGGTGTCTCCTGCTTTCTGCTCTTCTCTGGTTTCCTCTGTTAACCTCTCAGGCTGATGGAAGACTTTGAGTTAATACAGTTTTGGGTCTCGTATAAAATGAATGTCTGCTGACAGGATCTGCTATTCCTGTCGTGGAGATTTGATTGTATGATTTTGGCGCAGTCGTCAGGATGTTGGCACAATTTAACAGTGAGATATTTCCAACATTTACAGATGCCAGACTGTGATTTTATTGCTGTCCGAATTCAGCTGTTTCTTGTCTTTTGCTCTATTGATGGTTGTTATTCCATCAGGCTGTATCTCTAAATTAAAAAAAAAAAAAAAAAAGAAAGAGTTTTGAACCTTTTGAAATGTGCCATTATTATCACTTCAGGTACAATAAAATGTTAAAATATGTGTTATATACATTTATATAAATTAGAATCTGCTTGACTAATCAGTTAACTTGACCAGTAAAGTAGCCAGACCAAGTAAACAATGTTCGCTGTACCTTTCTAGATGACTAGAACACTGAAATTCATTGAAATTCATCATATGGAGACATAAAATACACAGAAAACCAATTAAACCATAGTGTATCAATTTTCCTAATAATGAATAGAATATAAATAAATGTTGAGCATGTGATTGACCACACTTGAGAAGAGCATTTCCAGGTTCACAGGATCACAAAACTCAAAACTCAAAAATCACCATTTGAGTTAATGTGTTTCATCACTGCAGTGCAGTTTGTTTTTACAGACGTCACAATGAGAAACAATCACTGTCTTTTATCTGACTTCCTCTCAGGTTCCTCCAGACGTTATAATCACTGCTGTATGTTTGATAGTCCTCATTCTGAGTCATTTACACAGACGCTTCATTATTCAGAGGAAAGATTATTACAGACTGTGTGTGATGTGTTTGTATTCCTGTAGGAAGTCTGTAAGAAAGACGTGTGAAGAGATGAAGCTGCAGAGGAAGAGGAGGAGGATTCAGTGGAAAGATGTCTAGATGAGCTCAAACATTAGTAATGCGTGTCTGATTCTGCAGTAAATCATGACTGCTTTAAATCACTGTAACTGCAGTCACTGGATGTGTGTGTGTGTGTGTACACTGTCCTCAAAATAAAGGTTACTAGAGTGTTTTCACAGCGATGCTATAAAAGAACCATTTTTGGTTTCTTTCAGTGATCAGTTCTTAAAAGAACAATTTTTTTCTTAGTGCGAAGGACATTTTAAGGAAAGGAAAAGAAAGGAAAAGAAAGAATGTGACGTGGCAGAGTATGGTGTTCCATACTCAGAATTTGCAACAACTGCCCACAAATAATCTAAAGAACCTGTTTTCACTTCACTGTTTCCATCATCGATCACTAGATGATTAATGATCCTTTTCTTACATCACAGTGGTGAGACCCTTGAGCAAGAACCTGCTCCTCGGGCACCGCAACAATATGGCTGCCCACAGCTCCGGGTGTGTGTGTGCTCACAGTGTGTGTGTTCACTGCTGTGTGTGCACTTGGATGGGTTAAATGCAGAGCACAAATTCCGAGTATGGGTCACCATACCTGGCCACACGTCACTTCACTTCAATCTCAACAAATTTTTCACTGAACAATACTGTAACGAGACCAATGAGACGAGAGGTGTGCGGATCCATTTGCAAGCCTTTATTGAGAAGAGACGTGGTCATAACAGGCTGGGTCGAACAGTGGCAAACAGGTATATCATAGGCAAGGCAAAGAGTCATCCAAAACAGGCCTGGGTCGGTTGACAGCGAACAGTATCCAAAGGGGCTTGACGAGAGAGGTAATCTGAAAATGAAGCAAAAGTCCAGGCAGGGGAAAACACAATCCAGAACAGGCAAGGCAAGACTAGGAAAACTATCAAGGGCTCTGTAGAGTAGCTAAGGCTAGGTGAGCGATAAGCGCATACAATACTTGGCAGGGAGGAAGAGGAAGTCCAGGGTTTATGTAAGGCATGTAATCAGTGTGTGCGTAGAATCAGGTGTGCGTGTGATTAGTGCAATCAGCTGTGTGTGTTGTCACTGCAATGGGTGATGGGAAATGCAGTCCAGTGTGATGTATGGTGTGAGAGTCAATGTGGGGAGCGAGTGACCTCTGGTGGTGAGTGAACGGAAGTTCGTGGACCGGATTCGTGACAGAGACAGAGAGCAGAGACAGACAACACAGGCAGTGCATTCACGGTCTCAGGGACCATGGCTAGTTCGGAATGGAGTGACAGTTCAGAGATGGCCTCCTCAGCCGATTCGGAGCAGGGCAAAGGTTCAAAAGCGGCCTCTGTGGTCGTGATAGAACAATCAGTAAGTTCATAGACGGCCTCTATTGCCGTGACAGGACAGGACGAGAGTTCAGGGACAGCCCTTCTGGCTGCGACAGGATAGGCAAAGAGTTTGCGAGTGGATACCACTGACACCTCTGGAGGTTCTACAGTGGTAATAGTCTTCTTGACTGTGACAAGACAAGCTGAGAGTACGTTGCTGGGCGCCACCACCATAAAAGGAGCTGAAGCGAGCACCGTCGCTTCGTGAGGTTCTGCAGCATGTGCCGCCACCTCTGGAGAAGCTGCAGCGTGTGCCATCGCTTGGGGCAGTTCTGAAGGGGTGTACACTGCCCAAATGCAACATAAAGCGATCCCCATCAGAGGAAGCGCTTCGGACAGGGGAGTTAGAGCAGGAACAGGAGGGTTGAAGTGAACTGGTTTGGGAATACCAGCTGCCCGTGCAGACACCAGCGGTGCGTCCCTCACACTGGATGCCAGACTGGAATACTGAAGGACTGGCCTTGAATATCTGGGTACAGCAGATAGGAGGTGATGTGACTCTAGATGAATGGCTGTGACATGACGCGACTCTGGAAGATCAACGGAGACGTGACTTGACTTATGACGTGACTCTGGATGACCAGCTGTAATGTGACGAGACTCTAGGAGATCAGCGGAGACGTGAAGTGACTCTCGACGAACAGCTGTGACGTGCTGTGGCTCTGGACGAACAGCTGTGACATGAAGGTCAGCTGCAACTTGGCTTGACTCGTGAAGATCAACGGTAGCCTGACTGGATTCACGAAGATCAACCATAACTTGACTTAGCTCCTTCAGATCAACTGTGACTTGACTTAGCTCTTTAACATCAACTGCGACTTGACTTGGCTCATGAATGACAGCGATGACAAGACGGGGTGTTGTTGTGGCCGCCATTTTGCGAACGGGCTCCGCTGTTGCCGCCACTTTGTGAGTCTGCTACAGTGTGGCTGCTATCCAACGAGAGAGTGCAGTGTCGTGTTCCTCTGCGACACCCACAGTGAAAGCTGAACCAAAAGACCACAGAACATAATCCAAAAAACTACTCAGTGACATATGTGGACCCTTATGAATCACTTTTGTTTTTAGAGGCTGATTAAGGCCATCACAGAAAAAAATCTATCAACATATCGTCCGGTAATTCTGAGCCATTAGCCAAAGCCAAATATTCCGCAATGTAACCCTCGAGTGATCGTGTGCCTTGCTTGAGGGCTAGCAACAAGATCGCTGTGTCCATACCTGGCAAATGTCCATTTGAAAAGCTGCTGGATCCTTGTGGCCGAGTATTCTGTAACAAGACCAACAAGACGAGAGGGGTGCGGATCCATTTGAAAGCCTTTATTGAGAAGAGATGTGGTCATAATAGTCAGGGTCGAACAGTGGCAAACAGGTATATCATAGGCAAGGCAAAGAGTCATCCAAAACGGGCCTGGGTCGGTTGACAGCGAACAGTATCCAAAGGGGCTTGACGAGAGAGGTAATCTGAAAACGAAGCAAAAGTCCAGGCAGGGGAAAACACAATCCAGAACAGGCAAGGCAAGGCAAGGCAAGACTAGGAAAACTATCAAGGGCTCTGTAGAGTAGCTAAGGCTAGGAGAGTGATAAGCGCATACAATACTCGGCAGGGAGAAAGAGGAAGTCCAGGGTTTATGTAAGGCATGTAATCAGTGTGTGCGTAGAATCAGGTGTGCATGTGATTAGTGCAATCAGCTGTGTGTGTCGTCAGTGCAATGTGTGATGGGAAATACAGTCCAGTGTGATGTATGGTGTGAGAGTCAATGTGGTGAGCAAGTGACCTCTGGTGGTCAGTGAACGGAAGTTCGTGGACCGGAATTGTGACAAATACCTTTGTTGGGAACTATAGGTTGATTTAACTATGAGAAATTTTTTATTTTATAACATAAGGCGGAGTAGGAATGTCACAACAGGTAGGACTCATTTACGGCATTAACACCAGATGTAGTAGTATTTAATAATAGGCATTGTGTAATATTGAGTGACTATTGTATAATGAAAACAAATCTATGTTTTCTTTGTTTGGCTTTCAGGTTTTAGCAATTATAATAACACTTGTATTGTAACATTGTAATGACTATTACTGCCATGTATGACGCTGATGTAATGTATTTTAATGAATAAAGAGAAAAGAATAATTTAATTATAAACATTGTATTATATTGCATGTGCATAAAATTTTTTCTTTCTATGGCTTTGAAGCTAATAGAGCAAGTCACACTCTTTATTTCTGCACAGTAAAGCACATTCCACAAACATTTCAGTGAACCTTAATTAGTGATATATCAACAAATATAGAACATTTATTCACAAGACACGCTAATCCTCAAGAAACTGTGCGCCATAAATGGTAACTGACTGTTTTAAAACGCCGGGAACATAATATAGAAAATCACAGTCACTTCCACCATATGATAGCAGAGATTGTCTTACTATTGGGAGAAGAGAGGGTCTATTACTATTGGAGAAAGCATAATGGTTAACTTGGATCACATGTGCCTTAATAACCAATCACATTACAGCCTTGACCTCATTGAATTTTAGTCAGTTGAGTTGTGCGACACTCAATTGCCATTTTATGGATCCCATAGGAATAAATGTGAAATGACATAAGCTGAATTCCACTTATTATTTTACGTGTAATTTAATTATTTATTATGTCTCACGTCCCATTAGATTACATGGCGAGGGTGGGGTTTATGACCTATACTGGTTCCAGCTACCTGGGAGCAATCAAAAAATTTTGGCTTCACTTTTCAGCACTTGAAACACTGCCACAGTTCAAAGAAGTCCTGAACAAAACCCTCCAGTGGCCGTCCTCTGTGATGTAAGGCCAGGAGTTGCTCCTTTGCAAAATAGTCCAATATTGTCATTTGTTAGGGTTCGTTATTCCGTAGTGTTCAGGTCCAAAACAGAACATACTGTAGATGTTACAGTGAGTGAGTGAGTGTGTGTGGGGGAGAGACTCTACAGGAGCATTAATGAGGAACCTGCTTTACAGACTCGCAGACACACCTGTTTTACATACGTCACTCAAACACAGAACCAGGAAACAGGAATCAAATGAGTTCAGGGAAAGAGAAACTGAAGTGTAGTTGAGCTGTTGTGTGTTTGTGTCTCTGTGTTCATGCAGTAAAATGGCAGAAGCCAGAGTTTCTCAGGATGAGTTCAAGTGTGCAGTGTGTCTGGATCTCCTGAAGGATCCAGTGGCCATTCCCTGTGGACACAGTTACTGTAAGAGCTGTATTACAGGTTGCTGGGATCAGGAGGATCAGATGAGAGTCTACAGCTGCCCTCAGTGCAGACAGACCTTCAGTCCAAGACCTGCTTTAGCTAGAAACACCATGCTGGCTGAAGTGGTGGAGAAACTGAAGAAGACCAAACTCTCTGCTGACTGTGGCACTGGAGCTGGAGATGTGCAGTGTGACGTCTGTACTGGAAGAAAATACAAAGCTGTCAAGACCTGTCTGGTGTGTCTGAACTCTTACTGTCAGAATCACCTCGAACAACATGAGAGTTTCTTTAAAGGAAAGAGACATAATTTGACTGAAGCCACTGGACGAGTGCAGGAGATTATATGCCAGAAACATGAGAAGATCCTTGAGGCTTTCTGTCGCACTGATCAGATATGTATATGTATGCTGTGTATGATGTATGATCATAAAAACCACGATATTGTATCAGCTGCAGCACAGAGGACAGAAAAACAGGTATTTAAAACTAGCAATCAAGTTAAAACTAAGTACAGTCACCCAACAGTCTGTTTGTTTAAAGCAGCAGCTTAATTACACAGAACACAGAAACACTATGGAGCTCTACATCTGTGTCAGTTTCGCTTTTATAATACTTACACTTGTAGTATGAATCAAGCCTTAATCTTCATGATAATTCATGTACGATGATTGTAACAGATTTTCAATTCTAGAGTTTGAATTTACAACCATAAGTTATCAGTCTAGATAAATAACCTTTTAAAATGCCTCACCCTGTGTTTACTGGATTCATCTGATCACATGATGATTTAGTGCCAGTAGTTTTCTGTGAGATTCACTATCATCTGTTTGTCCTGCAGAAGCAGCTGAAGGAGACGCAGAAGACGCTCCAGCAGAGAATCCAGCAGAGAGAGAAAGATCTTCAGCAGCTGAGAGAGGCTTTGGAGTCTCATAAGGTGAGTCTGGAGAAGAAGAGAAGTTTGTCTCAGTCTCAGTTCAGACTCACTGAAGCCTGAATCACTGTGTGTCCTAACAGCGCTCTGCACAGACAGCAGTGGAGGACAGTGAGAGGATCTTTACAGAGCTCATCCGCTCCATTGCGAGAAGCCGCTCTGAGCTGATACGGCTGATCAGAGATCAGGAAAAGACTGCAGTGAGTCGAGCTGAAGGACGACTGGAGCGACTGGAGCAGGAGATCAATGATCTGAGGAGGAGAGACACTGAGCTGGAGCAGCTTTCACACACACAGGATCACATCCAGTTCCTGCAGGTAACACAGATCTAGAAGAACAGGATCATAGTGGACTTGAGCAGATCCTGCTGTGACACCAGACTCACAGAGAAACATTTCATGAGTGTCTTATTATATAATCATCAGTCAGACTCTCATCTGATCATCTTCTTCTGAAAGAGACACCGCTTACAAATGGCTTTCAGCTCTGGTAATCGCTTAGGAATCATTTCTTTCTTCTGGAAAATATATTTAGCTGTCAAACACCACGAGCACCACCAACAGTTCAAAACTTCACTATCATTTCAGCTTTATTACATCCATTTCCCTTCTGATTTATTACATCATGCTGAAATCAGTGAAATTGATAATACTGATTCTACATAATGTTCATCAAATTGAGTTTTATTTGTCTGAATTAGATCATGAAGACCCCTAATATGAAGTCAGGCTGTATATTAGCAATGCTTCATTATATTGAAACCAAAGCAAACCTAAGCGTGTCTTAAGTATCCATGTGAAGTTTCAGTGTTTAACTGCTCTGAAGTCCTATTTCGTTCTTTCTGACCACCAAAGGCAGTGCTTCACACTGGATGTTATCTCATCACAGATGCAAAGGCAGGGTCTAATGCAAACAATATCCCCCGTGACCAGGATGACTCGGGGTCCTCCCCTATTTTACCCCGTGACTTCCTGCATATAGGTCGGAGAATATTAAAGGAAGACACTTGGAAAAACTGTTGCTGTTTCACAACTGCGCGTCCTCCAGAGGCTGCATCGGATTCAGTTGAATTCATCGGAAAACAGTGTAGTGAAATTGGTACGTTAATGCTCGTGGTTCGTTTTCGTTTTCCCCAGCATTGTTTGGTGGCTAGAGAGAGTGTTTTCGCTCTGTGACACTGCCGGATAGTATTGTAGAATCTCACAGCTGTACAAGACCATATTAAGAGTAGTTGCGCTCTGTTCGGTATCTGTGTATATCTATCTGCGATTCTACTAAATGCTCTACTGAGTGCGTGCATTCATATATTAGGTGTGTATATTGTAAACGTTAACATTAAGGATACATATATTTTTTTTTACACACAGATTGTTATTCACATTGTGTGTGTATAGTATATGCCATTATACATATATATATATATATATATTGTGGCAAGGTGGAAGAATCACACGACAAGGAGAGCTCAAAATAAATCCTTAGGTTAGGTCTAAACCTAAGAACGCTCGTACCTGAGTTTTCGTGCCTGGCCTCGGGGCGGCACGGACGGCTCCTACCTTCTTCTCCTGGGGCTTTATAAGGCCCCGTCCCACCTGAAAACCCAGGTACTTTGCCTCAAAGAGCGCCAGATGGCATTTGCAAGGGTTGGCGGTGAGTCCAGCCCTCCAAAGCTCCATCAGCACCCTCCGCAGCTGGTCCAGGTGGTCCTCCCAATGCTCCGAGTGGATGACCACATCGCCGCAGCGTATTGCTGGTGTGGCCGTAGTAGAATGTCCATTAAGCATTGGAAAGGGTCCGGTATTGCCAGTGCCCACTTGGAGTCGAGAAGGCAGTCTTGGGTTTGGCTTCTTCGGAGAGTGGTACTTGCCAGTAGCCCTTTGTGAGGTCAAGCGTGGAGATATACCGGGCCCTTCCCAGCTGATCCAGGAGCTCATCCACTCGAGGCATCAGGTACCCGTCAAACTCCGAGACTTCGTTGAGGCGCCGGAAGTCATTGCAGAAGCGGAGGGTGCCATCTGGCTTAGGTACCAGGACAATTGGGCTGCATGATCACCCCTAATTTCAGCATTTGTTGAATTTCCTCCTCAATTGCCTGCCGGCGAGCCTCTGGGATCCGGTAGGGCCGTTGTTTGATGACGACCCCTGGTGGCATTTTTATGTCATGTTGGAGGACTTGGGTTTCCCCGGGGACCGTGGAGAACACATCCGAGAACTGACAGATCAGGTGTTGCATCTCAGCCTTCTGTACAGAGGACAGGTGGGGGTTGATGTCCACTAGTACTGGTTCCATGGTGGTGAGTGCAGCAGCCTGGTCCCTGGTTCCTACCCACTTCTTTAGCAAGTTTATATGAAATAGTTGTTCCGGGTTCCGTCTCCCTGGTTGGCGCACTCGGTACGTCACTGGACCGATTTTCTCTATCACTGTGTAGGGCCCCTGCCAGGTGGCCAGGAACTTGCAGGCTGCAGTGGGAACCAGTACCATCACCCGATCGCCCGTTTGGAACTCCCGTGGCTGGGCTGCCCGATCATAATGGCACTGCTGGGCCAGCTGAGCTTTTGTCAGGTGTTCCCGGACTAATGGCATGACGCGATCGATTCTCTGCCTCATTTTGGCGACATGCTCGATGATGGATCGCTGTGGGGCGGGCTGCTGTTGTTCCCAAGCCTCCTTCGCTATGTCGAGCAGCCCTCGAGGTTGTCAGCCGAAAAGGAGCTCGAACGGGGTAAAGCCTGTGGATGCCTGGGGGACTTCCCGGATACCAAACAGTACATAGAGCAACATCAGGTCCCAGTCCCGCTTATCTTCCCTGGCCACCCGCCGTAGCATTTGTTTGAGCGTCCGTAACTGCTTTATCCGGAGCAGCCGGCAGAGGTCAGCCATTAGCCGGGACATAAATGGGGTCCCCTGATCGGTCAGGATCTCCACTGGGATGCCGACTTGGCTGAAAAGCAGGAACAGCTCATGCGCGATGTTCTTGGCGGTGGCTTTTTCGGAGGGGCACTGCTTCTGGGTACCGGGTGGCATAGTCGACGATCACCAGGATGTGCTCGTGTCCCCGGGCTGACTTTGGCAACCGCCCCACCAGATCCATCCCGATGCGCTCGAAGAGCACCTCTATGATGGTCAGCGGAATAAGCAGCATGGGGGGAGGCGGTCTGGGTGAGGTCTTCTGGCACGCGGAGCACGCCTGGCAAAACCGCTTCACCTCGGCTTCCATGCCAGGCCAATGGAACCGATCACGGATGCGCTGGGTAGTGTTGGCTGCGCCGAGAAGTGCAGAACGGTCTCTGTTTTTGAGCAGGGCACCACCAATAACCTTTTTCTCTCCCCCCTCCGCTGGGCGACACAGTAGAGCAGGCCGTTCTCAACGATGAAGTGGGGAAGAGGATGGGGCTTTGGCCGTGTGTCCACACCATCTATTGTACAGACCTTCGACCAGCAATGCTTTAGGCGGTCGTCTTCCCGCTGGGCTGTTGGACCTGTTAGAACACATCATAAAACACGTTAGGATTCTGGGAAGGGGACTCACCATCTCTTCCACTGTCTGAGGCCAAGAGAACGGGGCCCCTCGGCAGGGACTTGGTAGCGAGGTGCCCTCCGGCGCGCCCTCCCTCTGAGGAAAGGGCGGCGCTCGTTCCCCAGCCTCCCGGCGATGGGCCGCCTCTGCCAGGTCGATCACCTCTACTAACTCCAGTGTGGTCGTGGGATTCCGCATACCGACTGCTTAACGATAGGTTCAAGGCAGGGCTCGGAGGAGGCGATCGATCACGACGCGTTCCGTTGCCTGGGCAGCTGTGGGTTCTCCATCCATGAGCCAGTGTTGTACGAGTCGTGAGAGTTCAGCTGCCTGGGCACGTGCCAGCACACGAGGCTGATACCCCCAGTCATGAAAGCATTGGGCCGCACATATCGGTGACAGCCTGGGGCCAGGATTTCCCTCTTGACGTCATCATATCGTTCTGCGAGAGCCATAGGTACACTGAAGAAGTCCCGTTGGGCTTCCCCAGTGAGTAGGGGGGCCAGCGCGCGTGCCCAATCGTCGCGGTCCCATTCTTCCGTCGTTGCAGTATTCTCAAACATTTGGAGATATACCTCTACGTCATCGTAGGCCGTCATTTTTGGCAACAACTGGGCGGCCTGCTCCACCTCGCCCTGGCGTGTGGCGAGATTTGCTGCTGGCGAATGCTGACCTCCGCCAGCCACTGGAGGAGTTCGTCCATCTCGTGGGGAGGAGCAACCGCCTAGGAAAACAAAAGAGAGGGGTGGGTGAGTTAACAGAGATCACTTGTCGGTGAATACTTCCCCTAATCTGCCCGCATTCTCCACCAATGTGACGGGTGGAAGAATCACATGACAAGGAGAGCTCAAAATAAATACCCCGGAGGGTGGATTTATTCACCAACGAAGATTTAAGGTGAGAAGTGGGGTGCTGAGGTGAATAAGTGCTCTCCGTGATAGATTCCAGTACGCTGTGCTTCCGTGCGGTGCTCGGGCGGTGCTGATCGGTCACACACTTGTCTCTGGAATGAAGAGGAGAAAACACGTTAGTTCTCAGCATAAGGGAGACGAGAGTTCCCTCTGCCAGGCCTCGCACGGCTTATCTGGCCGCAGGCAAATGAGTTCCAGCTGTGGCCGATCAGACCGTGATGAGCAGGTGGGGGTGTTCCTCGTCCGTCTCCAGGGCAACGCTGATGTGTCTTCAGGACGCTTGTCACAATATATATATATATTATCTGGAATAGTCCAGTGAAAAGGCTCTACTGAATATAGTGATAGTCAGAGTGTTTTCGCTCGGCTTACAGGAATTTTATCCACTCTAGGATGGAAAAATATCTCATGCTTGCACATTGTGCATGGCCACTCTGCAGAAGAATGATGGGCACGACTGCTGCCTCTCCTGTTTAGGCTTGGAACACCTGAAACAAGGCCTCACAGAGGATGCCGGCATGAAACTGCAGAGTTATGTCTTGGGAGAGGAAGACTTCAAGGATAGCTTTGGTGGAAGGACTCTTGGGTGAGTCGCTATCAACACCACCACCACCACATAAATCGGCAGCTAAACGTAAACATACTGAAGCAACGTGTGCTTCGGCTGGTAAACGATCTAAGGAAGATCTCTTAGCCAAGAAGGTGGATGTGTTGACTGCTGAGTTGGCTCAGATTAAGTCCTTGCTTGTGAATTTGCAAACGTCTGAGAAACGAGTTTCTTCACGTGAAGCTCTAACTTTGGAGTCACCCATTTCTGAGGAGGATGTCATGTCGGTGACTGCTTTTTACAGTCAGTTCTATGAGGATGAAGAAAGGGAGGTTACATCAGAGATTCAGTCCCAGGTCTCTTATGAGGAATCCCAGGATACTGATCGGGGATCTGTAGAGGGTCCACAGTCAGAGCAGGAAGTGGTGAAGCGGGCTCTTCGGGCTGAATTGGCTTGCCTAGGTCTTGATACAGCCCTGGCAGCAGCAGCCTCTACTGGTGCTTTTTTCAGAGGTTTGGCTCAACCATCTCTTTTTACCATTCCACCATCGAAAGATTGATTGATGATCAACCCAAAATCACTTACGCACCACACTAGTACAGGCAGAGATTTGGCTGCGATGCAAGATGTAGACACTTTTGGCCTGGGTCAGATGCCTAAGGTTGATCCAATTATTGTCTCATTTGTTCTCTCTCCAAAAGGTTTTGAGGCCTAATGTCCATTGCCCTCGGCCTCAATGTTGGATTACAGATGATGTTCTTATACAGGCATATAACACGGCAGCGCGTATGGGTCGCATTGGCAATTCTCTCTCCCATCTTATGTTGGCTTTGTCCCAGTCTCTTCAGTCTTCTGGGAGTGATGCTACAACCCAGGACTTAAGTAATGCTACGTTACAGTCAATAGAATTCATGACAAGAGAACTGGGCAGGCTTATGTCAACACACACAGGCACGCCGACAAGTCTGGCTTGCACAATCACCCCTGTCTGAGGCCTGTAGGAAAACACTGAGGGACCTTCCAGTAGTCCCCGGACAACTCTTTGGCCCAGCTGCACAACAGACACTAGAGCGCAGTGTCCAGGTGAATCAGACCAGACAGCAGTTTGCAGACCTGAGGAGAGTTCTACCATCTCACTTACAGTACAGACAGCCCCCTAGGGGCCATGAATTGCCGCGTTCTGAGTTTTCTGAGCCAGCCTCAGCATTTGGAGCAGTCTCTTAAAGTAGAACGATCTCTTCAGCAACCCTGGGGATGGGGACAGCAATCATTTCAGGCCCCAAAAAGCAGGGCGCCTGCCCAGTATTCCCCCAGGAATGCTAAAGGCCAGGGACGAAGGACCTGAAAGTCTGTGGCCACCCGTTGGATGTTTTTCTCATCAGCAGCTCAGTTACTGGAAAACAACAACTTCAGACCCATGGGTGATAGCAACTTTAACTCAAGGGTACAAGCTGCAGTTCCGACAGCAGCCTCCCTCTTTCAAGGGGGTCAAGATGACCACAGTTTCAGACCCTGACAATGCAAATTCCTTAAAGCAAGAAATAAAACAACTCCTAGAGAAGGGTGCCATTGAACCATTAAAGTGGTCAGAACGGCTCAGTGGGTTCTACTCAATATACTTCATAATTCCAAAAAAAGACGGCGGGGTAAGACCTATACTCGACCTTCGCTCCCTCAACAAGTTTCTGAAGATACTTCCATTTCGCATGTTGCGTGTGACCGATGTGCTCCACGCAGTAAGGCAACAGCACTGTTTCACTAGCCCACGACTGGCCAGATCAGTTACTGTATGCCTTTCCCCTGATACCATTGATCTTAGCAACTGTTCACAGAGTCCTTGAGGGATCCCACAGGCTGCTGCTAGTGGCACCGAACTGGCCAGGGAGACCCTGGTTTCCAATGATGTACAGGCTCTTAGAAGGGGAGCCCTGGAACCTTCTCCTCCACCAGTTGGGAGGTCAGATTTGACACCCGAATCCAGAACTTCTACAGCTCTGTGTTTGGCCTCTGAAGGGTCAGAACCACTTTTGAGAGTCTTTGATCAGAATGTACAGAACACTATAATGAATTCTAGACCACCTTCCAGCAGGAGTGCTTATGCTTACAGGTGGAAGTTCTTCTCTGAGTGGTGTAGGGAGGAAAGAGTGTCCCCAGAGATATGTCCTGTCCCCTTGGTGTTACGTTTTTTGCAATCTCTGCTGGAAGATAATTTGGCAGCTTCTGCCTTAAGAGTTTATGTAACTGCAATTTCAGCACACCGTGTATGAATATATGGGCAGCCATTGGGATCTCATGCCTTGGCTATTCAATTCCTTAGACGTGCACAGTGACTGAGTCCTTCACTACTGGTTCGGTAGTGAAGTTGTGGCCAAACCCAGCATTTCTCCCCAAGAGGCTCTCTGCCCTGTTTAGAAATCAGGCTATTGAGCTGGCAGTATTTAATCCTCCAAGGTAGGATTCACAAGAAGAAAGTGGATGCAGACTCTTGTGCCCAGTAAGGGCTCTCCTTGGCTACCTCAGGGCCACAGAAGATTTTCGGCAATCAGACCAACTTTTTCTCTGCTTTGGGGGGCAGAGAAAAGGTCAGCGCCTCTCAAAGCAGAGATTGTCACATTGGGTAGTGGAGTTTATCACAAAGAAACAAGTGTAAAGTCCGCACACTGAATTGACTGCTCCATAAAATATTTTTATAAAGTATATATTTTTATGGAGCAGTCAATTCAGTGTGCGGACATTACGTTTGTTTCTTTGCTATAATTTGAATTTTTTTTTTGTCCTGCACCTGAGCCTTATTTGGGTTTGTGGGATGTGCGCAACTTTCTTACATTTTGGTTAGTGGAGGGTATTACCCATGCTTACCAGTCTAGGGGTTGTCCATTGCCATCAGGAGTGAGATGTCATTCAACAAGAAACATTTCAACTTCTTGGGCGGCACTAAATGGTGTCCCCTTAAGTGACATCTGTGCAGCAGCTACATGGTCATCTACGAACACATTTTCCCAATATTACAGGATTAATGTGGCTGCATTGGATACTTTTGAAACAGCTGTCCTGTTGGGACCCTCAACTTCTTAGAGGTAAACAGGACCTTCTCGTGACCTTGTAGTCATAAGACATCCAGTGTGAATCACTGCCTCTGGTGGTCAGAAAGAACGAAATAGAACAAGAGTTACAAATGTAACTGTGGTTCTATGAGTTCTGGATGACCGCCAGAGCTTTCTATCACTCGGAGTCAGGGCAAGGATACTCCGTAGGGACAGTCTGCAGGAAGTCACAGTGTTAAATAGGGGAGGACACCGAGTCATCCTGGTCACGAGGGACTTTGTTTGTATTAGACTCGACCTGTGCATCTGTGATGAGATAACATCCAGTGTGAAACACTGCCTCTGGCGGTCATTCAGAACTCATAGAACCGCAGTTACATTCGTTACTCTCGTTATAAATAATGGTCAATCTAATCGTAGCCTTTGAGCTGCTTTTCCTGGGAAAACTACTCAACCCTACAATGAAACTATATTGATGTGCTTGAGCTGGACATTTATGTTCTTAGCAGATGTTTTATCATCCAAACTGTTTCCTAGAAAGTTCACATAGAGTGTAAGTGACATATACTAGAATCTGTAGCTCTAATTTGATATAATGAATATGAGAAGAATGAAGTTGATGCTGTGAAAGTGCTGGATTGAGGTGAGTTACTAAAGATCAGTCGAGTCAACAAGAGCCGCACAAATCTGATGTTGGACCAGGTTATTGGGTGAAGTGTGGAGCTGATGAGTTTTGATTTCTGTTTTCTGTAGAGTTTCCAGTCTCTCTCAGCTCCTCCTGAATCTACAGACGTGAATGACAATCTCTTCAGTTCTCTCGTCTCTTTTGATGGTCTGAGAGAATCTGTCCATCAGCTGAGAGACAAACTGGAGGATTTCTGCAAAGAGGAGCTCAAGAAGATCTCAGACAGAGGTAAAGTCCTGGAGATTCATCTGCTCTTGGAGTCCATCATCATTTCATGTCATGGAGAACATCATATTAGAAATGTGTTAGGAATGGATGCAGGATCATGAGAATCACACTGTTCATGTCTGTTGATTTCCACAGTCACATTCACCAACATTGTTCCCAGGACCAGGAACCACTTTCTACAATGTAAGTCACTAAGAAAACAAGCAGAAAAACTCACTGAGTGTGTTCATGTTCTTCCTGTAGAAGGTGAAAGAAGAGTTTTATAATTGATGATGTAAATGATGATTTGCACAGATATCTGGTCATCTGTACTGAGACACTGATGATACACTGAACATGAAGAGTTCAGCTACATGAAAAGATCAAACAGATTCATAATTCCTGATTCTGATGTGTTTTATCTCCATCAGATTCCCATCAGCTCACTCTGGATCTGAACACAGTGAATAAACAACTCCGTCTGTCTGAGAGCAACAGAATGATTACTTATACTGATGCAGATCAGCTGTATCCTGATCATCCAGACAGATTTGATTATTATTTTCAGGTGTTGTGTAGAGAGAGTGTGTGTGGACGCTGTTACTGGGAGATTGAGTGGAGTGGGTTTGGTGTGTGTATATCAGTATCATATAAGAGCATCAGCAGGAAGGGACAAAGTAATGAGTGTGTGTTTGGATCTAATGATAAGTCCTGGAGTTTGTACTGCACTCCCTCCAGTTGCTCATTTGGACACAATAACATAGAGACTCGTCTCCCTGTAGAGTCCATCATCAGTAGAATAGGAGTGTTTGTGGATCACGGTGCAGGAACTCTGTCCTTCTACAGCGTCTCTGACACAATGAGCCTCATCCACACAGTCCAGACCACATTCACTCAGCCGCTCTATCCTGGGTTTTATGCTGCATATGGATCATCAGTGAAACTGTGGTAATTAATCAGAATAGATTGATGGGAGATTCTACCCATAATGCTTTGAGCTGCATGATGAATCAGTTGATGTTATATCTCTTCTTTTCTCTTCATGACATTAATACTGCAGCTGAACTTCTGTGAGTGAAATAGGGGTGTCCCCGAATAGTCGACGATTTGATGCTTCGATTCGAGGAGCCTGATTCGACTCACAGTCGAATATTCGCGGGGTGTTATGATAATACCATTTTGGCTACATGGGGGTGCTCAGTGTCTGATTTCACATCGAACTACCGGTTTTCTCCCAATAAGTTAATATACAGCCTATTATGATAATGCTGTAAATAAGAATCTTAAAAGAAAAAAGCTTTAAATAAATATCTTAACCTGCCTGAATAAATCCAGCTTCCCCTATAGATTAAAGTTTCACTTTCTAATCCGTGACGGACAGAGGAGCATTCTTGGCGACAGGGATTTAAATCTTTAACAAGACTCAAAGTGACACAGGCAGAGTGGAAGACTTCTTCTTTTTTTTTTTTTTTTTTTTCTCGATCAGGTAGGGTACAACAAGTGATTTCAAAACGTTTCAGTCGGTTTATTTATATCGTGTATATATTATTGATCTCGTATAAAATGCATTTGGTTGAGTTACGCTGTGGTAAAGCGCTTCATTCGCACATAGAAACTTTTTCACCTAGATATCACTCTATAGAGACTGTGTCTGTTCCCCGAACTAGAAAATACAGAAAACATCCAAACCAAAGTAATAGTAACAATTTAATTGATGTTCAACAAATAAAAAAACGATATAATACAGATAAACACATGATAAAGCTTGGCTTATTAAATATTAGATCCCTTTCTTCAAAAGCACTTTTTGTAAATGATATGTTCACTGACCATAAACTAGATGTGCTTTGTCTGACAGAAACCTGGCTAAAACCAGATGATTACATTACTTTAAACGAGTCTACACCCCAAGATTACTGTTACAAACATGAACCGCGTCCAAAAGGTAAAGGGGGAGGTGTTGCTACAATTTATAGCAATATTTTCAGTATCTCTCAGAGGTTGGGTTTCAAGTATAATTGCTCAAGTAATGGTGCTTCATATAACGTTATGCAAAGAAACAAGTGTTAATGATAAATCCTGTGATGTTTGTACTGGCTACTGTATACAGGCCACCAGGGCACCATACAGACTTTATTAAAGAATTTTCTGATCTTCTATCGGAGTTAGTGCTGACTGCAGATAAAGTCCTAATCGTTGGTGATTTTAATATCCATGTTGATAATGACAGAGATTCGTTGGGATCAGCATTTTTAGACATTCTAAACTCTATTGGTGTTAAACAACACGTGTCAGGATCTACTCATTGTCGAAATCATACTCTAGATTTAATACTGTCACATGGAATTGATGTCAGTGGCGTTGAAATTTTGCAGCAGAGCGATGATATCTCAGATCATTATCTAGTCTCCTGTATATTCCATATAGCTACAGCTGTAAAGCCAACTTCTTGTTACAAATATGGTAGAACCATTACCTCTACCACAAAAGACTGCTTTATAAATAATCTTCCTGACTTATCTCAGTTCCTCAGCATATCCAATAGCTCAGAACAACTTGATGATGTAACAGGAACTATGGACTCTCTCTTTTCTAGCACTTTAGATGCGGTTGCTCCTTTACGCTTAAGGAAGATTAAGGATAAGAGTCCAACACCGTGGTATAATGAGCACACTCGCGCCCTAAAGAGAGCAGCCCGGAAAATGGAGCGCAGCTGGAGGAAAACTAAATTAGAGGTATTTTGTTTAGCTTGGCGGGAAAGTACCCTATCCTACAGAAAAGCATTAAAAACTGCAAGATCTGATTACTTTTTGTCTCTTCTAGAAGAAAACAAACATAACCCCCGATATTTATTCAATACAGTAACTAAATTAACGAAAAATCAAGCATCAACAGGTGTTGGCATTTCCCAAGAGCATAGCAGTAATGACTTTATGAACTACTTCACTTCCAAGATCGATACTATCAGAGATAAAATTGTATCCCTGCAGCCGTCAGCTACAGTATTGCATCAGATAGCGCACTATAGACCCCCTGAGGAACAATTCCACTCATTCTCTACTGTAGGAGAGGAAGAATTGTATAAACTTGTTAAATCATCTAAACCAACATCATGTATGTTAGACCCGATTCCATCTAAACTACTAAAAGAGCTGCTTCCAGAAGTCATAGATCCTCTTTTGGCTATTATTAATTCATCATTGTCATTAGGATATGTCCCCAAAACCTTCAAATTGGCTGTTATTAAGCCTCTCATTAAAAACCACAACTTGACCCCAAAGATCTAGTTAATTACAGACCGATCTCAAATCTCCTTTTCTGTCAAAGATACTAGAAAAGGTAGTATCCTCACAATTATATTCCTTCCTAGAGAAAATGATATCTGTGAGGAATTCCAGTCAGGATTTAGATCGTATCATAGTACTGAGACTGCTCTCATTAGAGTTACAAATGACCTGCTTCTATCATCTGATTGTGGTTGTACCTCTTTATTAGTTCTACTGGATCTTAGCGCTGCGTTCGACACTATCGACCACAACATTCTTTTGAATAGACTACAAAACTTTGTTGGCATTAGTGGAAGTGCCTTAGCATGGTTCAAATCGTACTTATCTGACCGCCATCAGTTCGTAGCAGTGAATGAAGAGGTATCATATCGATCACAAGTGCAGTATGGAGTACCTCAAGGCTCAGTACTAGGGCCGTTACTTTTCACGCTCTATATGTTACCCTTGGGAGATATTATCAGGAGACATGGTGTTAGCTTTCACTGTTATGCTGATGATACTCAGCTCTATATTTCTTTGCCCGGTGAAACACACCAAATTGAGAAACTAATGGAATGCATAGTCGATATAAAAACTGGATGACGAGTAATTTTTACTGCTAAATTCTGAAAAACAGAGGTGTTAATTATCGGACCTAAAACCCCACATGTAATAACCTAGAACATTATCTAACACTTGACGGCTGCTCTGTCAATTCTTCTTCATCAGTCAGGAACCTAGGTGTGCTGTTCGATAGCAATCTGTCATTTGAAAGCCATGTTTCTAGCATCTGTAAAACTGCATTTTTTCATCTCAAAAGCATATATAAATTGCGACCAATGCTCTCAATGTCAAATGCAGAAATGTTAATTCATGCGTTTATGACCTCAAGGTTAGACTATTGTAATGCTTTATTGGGTGGTTGTTCTGCACGCTTGATCAACAAACTACAGTTAGTCCAAAATGCAGCAGCTAGAGTCCTTACTAGAACCAGGAAATATGACCATATTAGCCCGGTTCTGTCAACACTGCACTGGCTCCCTATCAAGCATCGGATAGATTTTAAAATCTTGTTAATTACTTATAAAGCCCTGAATGGTTTAGCTCCTCAGTACTTGAGCGAGCTCTTATCGCATTATAGTCCTCCACGTCCGCTGCGTTCTCAAAACTCTGGCCGTTTGATAATACCTAGAATATCAAAATCGACTGCGGACGGCAGATCCTTTTCCTATTTAGCACCCAAACTCTGGAACAGTCTACCTATCACTGTTCGGGAGGCAGACACACTCTGTCAGTTTAAATCTAGATTAAAGACCCATCTCTTTAGCCTGGCTTACACATAACACATTAATACGCTTCTATTATTCAAATCCGTTAAAGGATTGTTAGGCTGCATTAATTAGATGAACCGGAACCGGGAACACTCCCCATAACACACGATGTACTCGTTACATCGTAAGTTGAATGGCATCTGCGCTAATGTTTGTCTGTTTCTTTCCTAGTCTGTTTCTCGGTCCGTGTCCGATCAGATGGTGGGTCGGCGCCGAGGTGATGTCTGCGGCCCTGATCGCCGGGCGGAGACCAGGACGCCCAGATGACCCCAGAGATATATCCCCAGATATATCAACCAAAATAACAAAATAACTAAAATATAATAAAATACCTAACTACATAATACTACTATTGTTAGAAATTGCAACAAAATTAAAATAGAAATAGAAACTTTTGAACTGCGGGTTTCGTCTGGTCAGAGGAGAACTGGCCCCGACTGAGCCTGGTTTCTCCCAAGGTTTTTTTCTCCATTCTGTCTCGGAGGGAGTTTTGGTTCCTTGCCGCTGTCGCCTCTGGCTTGCTCAGTTGGGGACACTTAATTTCTAGCGATTATCGTCGATTTGATTGCACAGATACTATTTAAACTAAACTGAGCTAGACAATGACATCTCTGAATTCAATAATGAAATGCCTTTAACTGAAAATTGAGTGTTTAATCTTATTATACATTACTGACACTCTATCCTCCAATTTGATACTGTTAAGTGCTTTGACACAATCTGTATTGTAAAAGCGCTATATAAATAAAGGTGACTTGACTTGACTTCATTGTAGTAGGCTACTATACATACGGTGATTTTCTCTTCAGCGCGCGGTGCGAGCAGAACAACAATGCAGAATAATTAATAACTATGACTGGCACTGTCATATACATATAATTATAATGAGAACACTATTATAATAAAACGCTGTGATTTTTTAGTGTTTAGTTGTGTTTCTGCATGTTATTAGTGCGTGAAGAACGCGTCCACAAAATTAGTTCATTCAGAGCCGCGCGTTCATGTGCATTCGGGGCATTTTGTGCAGATAGCTTATAAATTGTAATATTAACGTTATGTTATATAAATAACGAAGCGTATTCTATGTGAGATAAATTAGTTAAATCCCATTGATTAAAAACCTGCTATCATATTCTTCATTCTACTGGTCATCTTCAGCACGCGCAGCTCAAAACAGAAATGCAGAACTTTATAACTACGATCATATACATAACGTTATAATGAGAGCACTATTGTAAAAAAAAAAAAAAAAAAAAATGTTGTGAATTCTGGAGGATTTCGCTGACCTTTAATGTTAACTATCTTTTAATCAAAACATAAAACATTATTTACTCCGTTTGTATCTGCGGGGCGTCCGTTACACATTTACCTTGAGTATTTATGACTGTCCAACGTCTGACTTGACTCTTGGTAATATATTTTGCCCCGCCCCCAAATATATGATTCGACTATCGGCATGATTCGAAAATGAAAATCTTTAGTCGGGGACACCCCTAGAGTGAAATAACACGAATCAGAACAAATGTGTTTAATAAATCCTCATATAGACAGTAAGATCAGTGTGTGTGTGAGTCCTGCTGAGTGACCATGTGTTTCTTTTCTCAACCTCCGTTTGTGTTGATTGAAATCAGTTTTAATGTGGTTTCACGTCAATCATTTTTGTTATTACTACAAAAATGACTTTTCAATTCAAATCATCACACAAAGTCAATAAATTATTTTCACAGTTCAACTTATGGAGCTCCAGCCTTTTTAAGAATTTTCTGGGGGTTTCTTGTCTTCCAGCATCACAAGTCGCTGTTTTTATTGTCATAAATTTAATTGTTAACCATGGAATTACAAAGAAAACATGGAAAACAAAGCTACAATGCTTTGAGAAACAGCTTTTTATTTTAAACACATTTAGTACAAGATTTGTACAATTGTTTATGACTGTAATTTTATATCAAAATATGAGTGATTTTATTCCACAGTATTTTTACTGGAAATCCTGTTATGATACCAACCTTTTAGAAACCATTGAAAGTGTAAGTAAAACGTTCTCAAACTTATTGAAGACAAGCAAACAGTCAATAATAAAATAAGAACAAAGGAACTAATTACAAGAAAATAAAATGGAACAAATTATAAATAAATTTCACAAGCAATTCATGGCAGTGAATTAAACGTTTTGAAATAGAAAGACTGAAATTGCATTTTCTTGTAAAATGTATACTCCAATAATCTGTTTTATTCACAATTCAGAAAAATCCTTTTTTACAGTGTAGATTTATCTATAAGAAATAAAGAAACACGACAGAAATTGAATAAAGCAGTCAAATGTGAAAATAAATCACAGCGACAACAACCCCTTTGTCTTCTGTTGAGCTGCTTTACAGCTGAAACTGAACCTTACAACATTTACACTGTTTTTTTTTTCCTGTGCATTACTGTGAAGCTAAATCTGACGTGACTTGGATCTCTGCATGTTGAGGTTCAGAGGCGTTTCCAGTCGTCAGTAGATGTTGTTCTCCAGACGTGAGCTGGATCTCCAGTGTCTCTGTGGGATGTTTTGGCCTCTAACAGCTTTAGCTGTATTTTCCTTCTGATGTAATGTCATGACACACACACACACATGGACCTGTTCCGCCCTGAATCATCACTGCACGAGCTCACAGCTCCAGTGTTCTGCTCTCAGTGTTTGTTTGTTTTTACTGGACACACACTCATGTTTGTGAGCAGAGGGAGGTCAGAGGTCACAGTACAGTTTGTCAATCACATGTCACACAGCAACATCTCACAAATAAAGTTTGCATTTGTAATCCAATTTCTGCTTAAATGAGTCAAGACAAAGATGTTAAAGGTGCAGTATGTAATACTGACAGCTAGTGGTTTAAATAAGTACTGCAGTCCAAACTCACAATATTGAATAAAGTTGTCCAGACTGGGGGCAGGGGAAATCTTCTTTAATAAAATTTTATGAATAATCAAAAGCTTAATTGTTAAAATAATGAAAGAAAACATTTTACTTTTTCAAAGAGTTCAAAATGCATTTTATTATCAAACTCGGTCCTGGAGAGCCGTTGTCATGCAGAGTTTGGTTTACATTCAAGAGAAACAGAGATGCAAACTATACCTTTCGTCCAAAATCACCGTTTTTAATTCAAAATAGGTCATTTGTGTGATTCATGTAGATCCGAGTTGCTACTTCACACATCAGTACAAAAAAGCTCTGAACTTTTTTTTTTTTTTTTAATGTCTTAATAGTGATAGTATTATGTCTAAATATAAATCCAACAGCAAAACATGTGAAAAGAACTACATCAGGGAGTGGAAATGGCAATGGAATGGAAATCCACTTAAGCCTGGGACATTTTCCATTATATTATCTCTAGGAATAAAACAATTTTTTTTTTTTTACATAGGCCTATAATGTTCCCATTTTATATAAAATATACAAAAATGTGAATAAATTTGAGACATAAAAATACTGTAAATATACAGGGGTGCCAACACTGGCTGCAGTACACTGTTTTCTGCCAACTGGCAGTTGGGTTCCGTCCATATAATCTACGAATGCGTCGCATACCCAGGCCATCCGAGAGAATGAGTTTGCGAGTTAATTAATATAAACACGATTATAAGTTGACCCCTTGTCATTTGAGATGTAATTTAAAGCTTAATAAAGTGTTGGGAATAAGTATCAACTTATTTATCTAACAAACAACAGTAATTTTCTGTAAATCTACGTCAGTTACAGAAGCTTCCGGGCGAGCAGATTCTCCACAACTTTGGCGCCTCCACTCTGTTGCTGTGACTCGTCAGGATTGTTGCGTGTTCTCTCTGGTTTGATTTCATGCGCGAGGTAAGCTTTCTGTGAAGCGCTCGCCTGAGCGGAAAATCCAGTAGCCCCTCAATGCAGAACACAAGATCCAGGGGGCGAGGTTGGCTCCATATCTAGGGGGTGAAGACAGATAGGTTTAGGGATGTGTAAGGTGGGAGGAGTTGGATCTGGACCCAACCTCACCCCCTGGATCTTGTGTTCTGCAGTGAGGATCATCTCGAAAAATGCACTGTTGCTGCCAGATCTCGATTGCCAAAAATGACATTGTGTTTAATGCGAAAATAACTTGCCTAAATCAAATGAAAAACATGGTTAAGTTACATTTTCATGCTTTCTCAAGAAAAGGAAATTTTGAAAGTCAACTGAAAACATATCTTCTTACATTTTTGGTCATAGACAATGTATGTTGAAGATATGGGTCATTCTGGATAAATGAATAAAGTGATAAAAATATACAAAAAAAAGTTTATAAAATTTATTTAAAAAATTAAATAATAACAAACAAGAAAAACAAAGGGAAAAAAACCATTTATTCAGAGATCGCCATGAAAATAGCCTTGATTCTGGCATAGTGTTAAAAAGTGAATAAATAAATAAATTATTAAGTTGCACATGCAGATCTGCCAACCTCTCCTGTTCCTCTGAAAGTGCTTCGCAGTGGAAGCAGTCTGCCCCTGTGAATGCAGCTTTAGCATGGGTGTGGGAGCTGCGGTGGAGTGGACGTGTGTGTATCAGTGTCATATAAGAGCATCAGCAGGAAGGGAGGTGATGAGTGTTTGTGATCAGTCCTGGAGTTTCTTCTGCACTCCCTCTAGATACTCATTCATACACAATAACATAGAGACCAGAGCTGGGTAGTAACTGATTACATGTAATCTAGATTACGTAATAAGATTCCAAAAATGAAGTACTTGTAATTAGAGTAATTAAGTTACATTTTTAAATACTCGTAATCAGACTATAGTTACTTTTTTATTGATTACATGATTACATATTATTCACACAATAGCAATAAATTATTCATCATTTATTGATTCTCTCTAAGTCCTCTTTTTTATCTTTTAAATTTTCCTTCCTAAAATAGTCTACTGCTTATATTCATTCAGAAAGTCCAGTTTTGTAGACATTCACACAGAGATCAGTCATTAATCAGGTGGCGACACAGCATTTGACCAATGGATTTACAAAAGTCATTTCAGGTTTAAGAAGTGTTTCAACATTGCATCAACTAATGATGAACACCATTTATTTTTATTTGAATTATCACTCAGTAAAGTAGGTTATGTATATTATTGTATACTATTGAATGGCTTTTGTCTTTCAAACTCATTAAAATGCTCAAATTCTCATTATTTCTTATTTGCAGACATTCTCAAACTTGTTGTCATCTGAACCTCTTTCACGTAATATATTTACTGTAAAGGGGTGGTCAATCAGCAATTCTGTAAAATATCTCCCTTTGCATTGAACTTTGAGCATCGTAACTTTGCAGATGTTGTTTTTGCTCAAACAGCAACATTACACACTAACTAAAGTTAAAAAGTGAAATCATAATCAGTGACCCCTGAAAGTACCCCTGAAATTTTAAAATAAATATTTTAATAATTAAGTATCACATTTGCAGATTCACGGTTCTCTGACATTGGTTAATAGTGATATGGCATGCAGGTAAACATAAAATATTTCTTCTTTTTTAGTAAGTGAATTATTTTGATTGTTATTTTAAAATGATTTATTTTAATTTGACCTTTTTTTTTATTTCATTACATTTTTGCCTTTCATTAAACTCACAGACTGCAGTTCCTTTACGAGCCCCAGTTTGGGAAACCTTGATGTAATAAAATGTTGAATGCATTTCATGTTGTTAATTACAATGAAAGGAATATATTTTCTCACTCTTTGTATTTTTGCATCATTATGGTAGAAGATTATCCTGTTTAAATCAATGTGATAAATGAGTAAGGTCAAAAGTAATCTAACAGTAATGTGATTATATTACCTAAAATGTGTAATGTAATGGATTACGTTACTGACTACAATTTTTTTGTCATGTAATTTGGAATCAGTAACAGACTACAATTTGTAAGTAATCTACCCCGCTCTGATAGAGACTCCTCTCTCTGTGAAGTCCATCATGAGTAGAATAGGAGTGTTTGTGGATCACGGTGCAGGAACTCTGTCCTTCTACAGCGTCTCTAACACAATGAGCCTCATCCACACAGTCCAGACCACATTCACTCAGCCGCTGCTTTATTAACACATATTCCTGCTGTAATTCATGATTAAGTCAGGTTGTTATAAAACATTTAGTAGTTGCCAGCCATCTATTTTTGTGAGCTCATCTAAAGTGAGGACTATTTATACCTTGAAAAGCATTTACAAAGCTCATTTATCTTCCAAACAGAAAAGTTAAACACAGCACAGAGGGATACAGAACACAGAAATATTTTTTTCAAGATGCAAAAAATTAAACTGTACAACTGTACACTTGATAAAAAATGAAAAATAAACCTCTGCAATTTCATAGAAAATCATTTTGCATCTTAAAATAAATATTTCTGAGTTCTTTATCCCTCTGTGTTGTGTTTGTTTATTTTTATTTTCTGTTAGGAAGATAACTGAGCCTTTAAATCTTTGTAAATGTCACGAATCTGGTCTGCACTTCCATTCATTCACCACCAGAGGTCACTCGCTCACCACATTGTCTCACACAGCACACCGCACACTGGACTCAATTTCCCATCATCCATTGCACTGATTGCACACACAGCTGAAGGCACTGATCACACAGCATCACTAATCACACACTCTATTTAAACCCTGGACTTTGTTTCCCTCACTGCCGAGTATTGTATGTGTTTACCACTCCCCTAGCCATAGCAACTCTACAGAGCCCTTGTCAGTATCCTAGTCTTGCTTTGCCTGTTTTCCTGTGTTCGTTTTCTAGTCCATGTTTCCTGAATTAACCCTTTCCCTGCCATTCCGTGTTTCTGTTCAGTTCCTGTATTGTCCTGCGTTTTTCACTCCCCGAGTGTCAGCTGCTTTATGGAACGTTTGTTGTTTTCTAGTCTGTGTTCCCAGTATTTACCCCTGTCTCACTGTTCAGACTCTGTTTATTCCCTTGCCTGGATTATAGCCCGTGTACCTGGATTATCTCTCTGCCTTACCCTATTGGATACTGTTAGCCAATCGTCGACCCACGCTTGTCCTAGGATTACTCTTGTCTTGTCCCTGCCATACCTGTTTGCCATTGCTCGACCCTGCCTGTATTATGACCATGCCTTTAAATAAAAGCTTGCACTTGGATCCGCACGTCTCACGTCTCGTCAGCCCCGTTACAGTAATAGAAATGCTTATAAATCAAGAACAATGCATTTATAGCTGTATTTATAAACTGCTTACTAATGACTTCATGTTGGGACAATGCTTTATAAAGGCATTATATAAATTGTTGTTTTACTGTTTTATTGTTGTTAAATTGTTTATTTACTAATGCTTACCTAATGATTCATAGCATGCAGTTATTATAAAGTGTTACCAAACTTTGTAAAGGTTTAGGACTATACATCATTAATGGCAGAACCAGAGGAGATAGTTTAGGCAGATTCACCTACTGCTCCAGATTAGGAGCCAGTGTAGTCGATTACTCAATAACAGATATTAATCCAAACTTTATTTATGCCTTTATAGTTAGACCTCAACTTCCCATTTCTGACCACTGCCAAACAGTCCTTTACCTGAAACAGTCATGTGACCGGGTCAGCACTCCTCCCCTCAAACATGAAAAACTGTTCCCTTTAAAACCAAAACTCAGCTGGAACCAATCTAACACTGAACAATTCAGAGAAAACATGAGCAGCTCTGTTATACTAAAAATGCTGGACGACCTCATGTCCACAGATTTCACTCCAGATACTGATGCTCAGCAACATCCAATCTTAATGATATATTTCAAACTTTGGCCACTATATCTAACACTAAACGACCAAACAAACATAGAACAAACAAACAAAAAGTAAAAAAGAATATGTGGTTTGATAATGAATGCAGTTGTCTCAGAAAAGACCTTCGACGACTTGCTAACAAAAAGCATAAAGAACCGGCCAATCAGACGCTACGCCTCGCCTACTGCAACTGCTTGAAAAACTATAAAAAGCTCATTTGCAACAAAAGAGATCAATATTATGAAGCTAAAATTGATGAAATCGATGAATCAATAGACCAAAACAATTTCTGGAATCTCTTTAAAAAATGTGAAAGCCTCAAATCAAACACATTCCTCCAGTGCGGCACAGTCTGGAGCTCTTACTTTAACACTCTTTACTCAGACCTCGACCAGCCCCAAACAACAACACAGAGACAACTAGAAGATTTAAAGAAAACAATCAAAAATGACCAAAACCCATTGGACATGATTATAACAACATCAGAAATAACAGAGCACATTAAAAATCTCAAATTAAAGAAGACAACATCAGTAATGAAATCTCAAACTCAGCAGCCCTTACATCATTCAAGCTCTGGCAAAATGATTCAGTCTGATCTTATCCTCTGGTGACGTCCCTGAGACCTGGTCTGAAGGACTGGTCACTCCTGGATATAATAAAGGAGATAAATTCGATCCCAGTAATTACCGTGGTATTTATGTGGGCAGTAACCTAGCAAAGCTTTTCTGCAATATAATAAACAACCGCATAGTGACGTTCCTCACAAGACACAACATCCTAAATAAATCACAAACTGGCTTTTTACCAAAACAACGTACATCCGACCACATCTATTCTCTCCACACTCTAATTAACACAAATCTAAAGGCAAACAAAGAAAAATATTTACATGTTTTGTTGATTTTAAAAAAGCTTTCGACTCTATTTGGCATGATGGTTTACTATACAAATTATTACAAATTGGCATTTAAAAACAGTAAATGTGCGGTGAACATTGTGAATCTCAGAAGTGTGTTCTTCCAGCAGAGTCGTGGAGCGAGGCAGGGATGCAGTCTGAGCCCGACCCTGTTTAACATCTACATCAACGAGCTGCAGAAGCTCTGGACCGCTCCGGCAGCATCCCGGGCCTCGCTCCGCACGACTCTGAAGACCTGGTTCTGCTGTCCCCCACAGCCGAGGGTCTCCAGCGCAGCCTGGCCCTGCTGGAACAGTACTGTGAGGAACGGGCACTGATGGTCAACCTGGACAAAACCAGAGTCACGGTGTTCCAGAAGAAGGCCAGGTCTCAGGGAAGCAGATACCAGTTCAGTTACGGAGGAGAAGTCCTCGAGCACAGCAGCAGCTACACTTACCTGGGCCTCGAGATCTCTGCATCAGGGGGCTTCGGTCCGGCTGTGAAGGCCTTGAATGAGACGCCCGGAGGGCATTTTATGCCATCAAATCACGGTTTGGCCAATTAAAACTACCAATTAAAACATTGTTACGTCCCCTGACGTAATTGTGTATATTGGGAGATGGTTTTGCCACAGCCATATCACCCCACTGAAGCTAAGCAGGGTTGAGCTGGTCAGTACCTGGATGGGAGACTCCTGGGAAAACTAGGTTGCTGTTGGAAGAGGTGTTAGTGAGGCCAGCAGGGGTGCTCACCCTGTGGTCTGTGTGGGTCCTAATGCCCCGGTATAGTGACGGGGACACTATACTGTCAAAAAGCACCGTCTTTCAGATGAGACATTAAACCGAGGTCATGACTCTCTGTGGTCATTAAAAATCCCATGGCACTTCTCGTAAAGAGTAGGGGTGTAACCCCGGTGTCCTGGCCAGATTCTCTCCACTGGCCCTTATCAATCACAGCCTCCTAATAATCCTCATCCATTTGATTGGCTCTATCTCTCTCCTCTCCACCTGTAGCTGGTGTGTGGTGAGCGCACTGGCGCCGTTGTCCTGTGGCTGCCGTCGCATCATCCAAGTGGATGCTGCACACTGGTGGTGGTTGAGGAGAGACCCCCCACATGATTGTAAAGCGCTTTGGGTGTACAGCAATACACAATAAAGTGCTATATAAATGCATCATTCATTCAGATGGTCACATGTTGTTTTCTCCTCCCTCTGTTTCTCTTTCTCTCTCTCTCTGCTAAGTAGCGGTCCAAACCATCTGCAGGTGATTTCAATTAGCGGCAGCATGGCTTCCCGGTTATGCAGTGTGTAAGAGGGATAAAGGAGCAGAGAGACACGGCTCAGGAGGAGTCCCTTATCCGCTATCCCAGAGACGTTGTTGTATTATTTGCTCTTGAGCAATTTGTTATATGTGAACCTAAGGTGTGGGTGCCGCAACATTAATGTTGAGATTCTGTGTGAATCTAGAATTGTGAAACCATGTAGGGAGTTGGGCGCCGATTTATTTGGGTTTAACCCCTTCTAAACTTTTCACCTGTTTTTCTTTAGTCAGGGAGAGAGGTAAGATTATTGTCTTTTATTTTGTTTTCTTTTGCCAGGGAAGTTATTTTGTTATAACCTTTAGAAAGACTGTTTTGTTTGTTATTTTGGCATTTGCTCTCTCCTGATGCTTTGGTTATTTAAATTGATTAACTGCCCTGATATTGTATATTTTCAATAGTTATTCTTTTGGATTGTTAACTCCTTAATAAAATAATTAAGTATATTTTCGACATTTGGTATTCTTTTGTGTTATGGTGTTAAGTAGAGGATTTTGGTGTGAACCTTTATTGTAAGTGCTACTGGTGAACGTGATAACAGCTGGGATAGAGGAAAAGGAGACTTCTCAACGTTCACTTATTTATTTGATCACCGCTTTTAATTTTATTACTTCTGTTCTGAAACCCCTAGACTAGAGGGCAGAACGTAATAACATGGATTAAATTATATCACGCAATCATTTAAAAGATTCTACTGTACGGGAGTGAAATTTGGGGACTAATAATACATTTTAAAAATTGGGATAAAACTTCAATAGAAAAACTACAACTAGAAATGATCGAAAACATTGTAGGGGTCCAGAGAGGTACGTCCAGTGATGCCTGCAGAGCTGAATTAGGCTTATACCCGCTGAACATTGAGATCCAGAAGAGATGTGTTCAGTTCTGGCATCACCTCCATCGATCTGATCCTGATTCAGTCCGATATAAAGCCCTCCTCGCCAATGAAACCTCAGCAGAACCTCATCCTCTGAACACGCTCGCTCTTCAGCTCGTCCATAAACCCAGCTCCTCACCGACTACAGCTACAACCCCAAAGACATTATTAAAGAAACTGACAAAACTCTGAAAGACACTCATGATGAATCTCTAAAAATACACTTTGACCTTCAAAATAAACTCCAGTGCTACTCAACCCTAAACAGAACCATTACACTTGCCAATTATTTATTGATTAAACCATTCAAAGAAAGACAAATCCTCTCCAAATACAGATGAAGTCACCATGATTTAGAAACAGAGAGAGAAGACACAGACAAACATGGCCAGAGCGAGAGCAGAGGATCTGTAGACACTGATCTACAGCAGATAGAGAAGTCAAGTCAAGTCACCTTTATTTATATAGCGCTTTTACAATACAGATTGTGTCAAAGCACTTAACAGTATCAAATTGGAGGATAGAGTGTCAGTAATGTATAATGATAAGATTAAACACTCAATTTTCAGTTAAAGGCATTTCATTATTGAATTCAGAGATGTCATTGTCTAGCTCAGTTTAGTTTAAATAGTATCTGTGCAATCGAGAACGAGAAACACTTTCTGCTGATGTGTCCTAAATATCACAATGTGAGGGAAACATTTCTCCCCAGATTTGAAGCATTGATTCCATCATTTACTGAACTTAGTGATACTGAGAACATGCCCTTCTTACTCGGAGAAGATGATAACAGCTGCACTCGCTGCTAAATATGTATTAACCATTCACAATGTTAGATGTTAAACATGATTAACTCCAAACTGACTTACTTCATCTTTTCATTTATTTAGATGGATTTTATTTATTATTATTTATTTATTTATGTTGTTTTATATATATATATATATATATATATATGTTAATGCTTTGGCACCATTGTGTTACACAGTCATGCTAATAAAGCTGAATTGAATTGAGAGAGAGTGAGAGAGAGAGACAGGAGCAGGAATGAGGAACCTGCTTTACAGACTCGCAGACACACCTGTTACACACGTGACTCAAACACAGAACCAGGAAACACCTGAGTTCAGGGAAAGAGAAACTGAAGTGAAGTTGATGTTGTGTGTTTGTGTCTCTGTGTTCATGCAGTAAAATGGCAGAAGCCAGAGTTTCTCAGGATGAGTTCTTGTGTCCAGTGTGTCTGGATCTCCTGAAGGATCCAGTGACCATTCCCTGTGGACACAGTTACTGTAAGAGCTGTATTACAGGCTGCTGGGATCAGGAGGATCAGATGAGAGTCTACAGCTGCCCTCAGTGCAGACAGACCTTCAGTCCAAGACCTGCTTTAGCTAGAAACACCATGCTGGCTGAAGTGGTGGAGAAACTGAAGAAGACCAAACTCTCTGCTGACTGTTACGCTGGAGCTGGAGATGTGCAGTGTGACGTCTGTACTGGAAGAAAATACAAAGCTGTCAAGTCCTGTCTGATGTGTCTGAACTCTTACTGTCAGAAACACCTCGAACAACATGAGAGTTGGTTTAAAGGAAAGAGACACAATTTGACTGAAGCCACTGGACGACTGCAGGAGATGATCTGCCAGAAACATGAGAAGCTCCTCGAGGTTTTCTGTCGCACTGATCAGGAATGTATATGTATGCTGTGTACGATTATTGACCATAAAAACCATGACACTGTATCAACTGCAGACCAGAGGACAGAGAAACAGGTATTTAACACTAGTGTTCAAGTTAATACTCAGTGTAATGATCCAATAGTCTGTTTATTTTCTGTGTAGAGCAGCAACTTAATTACACAAAACACAGAAACACTGTCAGTGTGAAGCTCTTCGTCTGTGCCAGTTTCACTTTTACTATACGTAGCCTTGCAGTGTGAAACAAGCCTTAATCTTTATATTAGTTAATGAGTCATTCCACAAAACCGGTACGATTTGGACATAGACATTTTTAGATTTTTTACCAAAATGTATTACTTTTCTGAACACCCCACAGCATTAATGACATACAGTATTTAACTTCCTGAAAAACATATTTTCCCACCTCAGGCATCAAATCCCTATTATTATTGGTCATTATTTTAAGATATGGGCACTATTAATCTTCAACCCCGTTATGGACACTATGGGAGCTCTCTGAATATGATCATAAAATGTATTTGTAATGAAATCGACATTTTCCTATTAATCAAATGTCCCTCACACTAATTCAGTATTTGCAATTATGAAAGTTACATTAAATCTCACACTTTTGCTATCCTAAAGCCTGAAATGGAACTTTTTGTGACAGCAACCTCATCATTTTTGATCAAAGAAGTGGGTTAACTTAAGAATTTGAACTAAAATCAGTATTCTTGTGATTGCTCTGAACATTTCAGACTGAGTTCAACAAAAAATTAAATACCTTTTCATAAACTTAAAAAAATAATTAATAAAAATGTAGGTGTGACGGGTTGAGACTAGGGTAACGGAGTTGAAGATGGAAACAGGGTTGAAGAGACAAATACAGCTTAACATATAAATAGTTATTTTTTTCCTCAAATTCACTGTAAGATTTTCTATAAACACTGTATTTCATCATGTGACCAAGAAAGACAACAGATATAAATTGCAATCGAAGTTTTATTAACTCGACTGAAGGAAAAACAACAATAACATAGTATACATTATAACATTATAAACTGACTGAATAGGTCATCAAAATAAAATGTATAACTTGTGTGTCTGCTTTGTGGCATTCGATATCTGGCCCACACCTCTTTCAAGATCTCCACATGGAGATGGTGCTGAAGCACACAGGCTCTGGTTTTCCACCAACATACAACACCCCTGTACAGTGCATCCGGAATGTATTCACAGCGCATCACTTTTTCCACATTTTGTTATGTTACAGCCTTATTCAAAAATGGATTAAATTCATTATTTTCCAAATAAAATCTAAAAACAATACCCCATAATGACAATGTGAAATAAGTTTGTTTGAAGTCTTTGCTAATTTATAAAAAAAACAAACAAAAAAAAAATTACATGTGCATAAGTGTTCACAGCCTTTGCCATGACACTCAAAATTGAGCTCAGGTGCATCCTGTTTCCACTAATCATCCTTGAGATGTTTCTACAACTTGATTGGAGTCCACCTGTGGTAAATTGAGTTGATTTGGAAAGGCTAACACCTGTCTATATAAGGTGCTACAGGTAACACCACATGTCAGAGCAAAAACCAAGCCATGAAGTCCAAGGAATTGTCTGTAGACTTCCAAGACAGGATTGTATCGAGGCACAGGTCTGGGGAAAGGTACAGAAAAATTTCTGCAGAATTGAAGCATGTAGTCTCTGTTACCCTTAATGGAGGAAGTTTGAAACAACCTGGGGTGCGTTTCCCAAAAGCATCGTTAGCTAACTATGGTTGTTAGTTCCATTGAACTCTATTGGTAATGATGTAACTTGCGACCATAGTTGTTTTTGGGAAACGCACCCCAGGACTCTTACTAGAGCTGGCCAAACTGAGCATCTGATGGAGAAGGCCTTTGGTAAGACTGGTGACCAACAACCTGATCATCCTCCACCTCCATGATCATACATGGAGATAGGAGAAACCTACAGAAGGACAAGCATCACTGCAACACTCCACCAAACTGGGCTTTGACAATGTGGCAAGACTCAATCCTCTCCTCAGTGAAGACGCATGAAAACACACTTTTTGCAAAAAAGCACCTAAAGAATCCTCAGATTATGAGAAGCAAGATTCTCTGGTCTGATAAACCTCAATTTCAAGCATCGTGTTTGAAGGAAAACAGCTCTGCTCATCACCTGCAAAGTACCATCCCAAAAGTAAAGTGTGCTGGTAGCGGCCTCATGCTGTGGGGCTGTTTTTCAGCGACAGGGACTGAGGGACTTGTCAGAGTAGAAAAAAAGCTCAGTGCACCAAAATATTGAGATCGCATTAATGATAAAGATTCAGAATCTCAGACTGGGCAGAAGGTTCACCTTCCAACAGGACAACAACCCTAAGGACACAGCCAAGATCACAAAGGCTATGGGACAACTCTGTGAATGTCCTTGAGTGGCCCAGCCAGAGCCCAGACTTGAACCCGACTGAACAACTCTGGAGAGATCTGAAAACCGACGCTCCACATCCAACCTGATGGAGCTTGAGAGGTCTTGCAAAGGAGAATGGGAGATACCTTCCAAAAATAGATGCGCCAAGTTTTTAGCATCATACTCAAAAAGACTTGAATTGCATAATACTTATGTACACTTTTTTTTTTTTTTTATAAATTTGCAAAGATTTCAAACAAACTTCATTCACGTTGTCATTATGGGGTATTGTTTGTAGAATTTACTTAACACTGAGATGTGAAAATCTCATCAGTACGCACACACAGCTTTAACATGGACATTACTGCATTCAACATATGCATGTGGTATAAGACTCTTGATCAAATATAATAATTCATTTAAATTACTGGATAACTTCAGAACCAAAGTGTTGAAAACACAACCCCATCACAATCTCACAACCCCGTTATGATCAAATAAGTAACGGGGTTGAGTGTGATGGGGTTGTGATTTTTTTTTGCTCAAAATAGCCCCTGCCCTAAATCTAATGAATAACAGGAGAGCACATGGCATGCATGATATTAAGAACTCATGTTAAAATAACAAAGATCATTTTCATAAGTAATAGTTTTCTATCTTTATTTGATGTAACAGGGCTGAGTCGTTAAGCTTGACAATCACAATATTAATAAGTTATATTTATAAAAGAAGGTGGTAACTTGCCTATGTCTGCTCACAATGTTGTTCAGAAGAGTTATATGATGTCACTTCCTATTAATGATGTCCCATAAGGATCAGTTCATTATTTTTATGGGGGGAGAATGATTTGTGTTATGGGGTTGAGGGGTTACTGAGGTACCTCATAATATGATTTTAATGAATAATCATGAATTTACTTAGAAAAAAAACATTGCCAGCAAAAAAATGCACAGATAGATATTTATGAGAATAGCAAAATGTATAGACACTTTTTCTAATTTTATTATTCATATCCCAAATACACTTGAGGGAAGGCCATGAGGGACATGACAAAATAGGTGGTGTCAACTGAAAAAGACAAGATCATTTCTAATATATAGATAAAATGTATGTCATGTTTTTAAACCTTATTAAAAGGAGACATTTCAATTAATAGAAAAATATTTTAAAAACAGATTTTGGTGACCCAGTAGATAAAATACACTTAAAAAGGTCAGAGGGACTTAAATCGTACCGGTTTCGTGGACTCGTATGATGATTGTAACCGATCATGACTTCTGGAGTTTGAACCTACAGCCATTAGTTATCAGCTGCACTTTTACTGGATTCATCTGATCACATGATGATTTAGTGCCAGTAGTTTTCTGTGAGATTCACTATCATGTGTTTGTCCTGCAGAAGCAGCTGAAGGAGACGCAGAAGACGCTCCAGCAGAGAATCCAGCAGAGAGAGAAAGATCTTCAGCAGCTGAGAGAGGCTGTGGAGTCTCATAAGGTGAGTCTGGAGAAGAAGAGAAGTTTGTCTCAGTCTCAGTTCAGACTCACTGAAGCCTGAATCACTGTGTGTCCTAACAGCGCTCTGCACAGACAGCAGTGGAGGACAGCGAGAGGATCTTTACTGAGCTCATCCGCTCCATTGAGAGAAGCCGCTCTGAGCTGATACGGCTGATCAGAGATCAGGAAAAGCAAGCAGTGAGTCGAGCTGAAGGACGACTGGAGCGACTGGAGCAGGAGATCAATGATCTGAGGAGGAGAGACGCTGAGCTGGAGCAGCTTTCACACACACAGGATCACATCCAGTTCCTGCAGGTAACACACATCTAGAAGAACAGGATCATAGTGGACTTGAGCAGATCCTGCTCAGTGATCCTCAAATATTATAAAATTGATTTTAACACATTGATGAATATGACCATGAAGACCCCAAACATGAAGTGAAGCTGTTTATTAGTAATTTTTCAGTGTTTTGGACACCAAACCAAATCTAAGCGTGTCTTAAGGGTCCTTGTGGAGTTTCAGTGTCTCTAACCGCTCTAAAGTTATAAATAATGGTCAGTCTAATCATAGTCTTTGAGCTGCTTTTCCTGAGAAATCTACTCAAGACTCCATTGATGTGTTTGAGCTGTTAGATGGACATTTATGTTCTTCAGCAGATGTTTTATCATCCAAACTATTTCCTAGAAAGTTCACATAGAGTGTAAGTGGCAAATACTAGAATCTGTAGCTCTAATGTGATATAATGAATATGAGAAGAATGAAGCTGATGCTGTGAAAGTGCTGGATTGAGGTGAGTTACTAAAGATCAGTCGAGTCAACAAGAGCCGCACAAATCTGATGTTGGAGCAGGTTATTGGGTGAAGTGTGGAGCTGATGAGTTTTGATTTCTGTTTTCTGTAGAGTTTCCAGTCTCTCTCAGCACCTCCTGAATCTACAGACGTAAATGATGATCTCTTCAGTTCTCTCGTCTCTTTTGATGATCGGAGAGAATCTGTCCATCAGCTGAGAGACAAACTGGAGGATTTCTGCAAAGAGCAGCTCAAGAAGATCTCAGACAGAGGTAAAGTCCTGGAGATTCATCTGCTCTCAGAAACCAGTCCATCATCATCTCATATCATGGAGAACATCATATTAGAAATGTCTTAGGAATGGATGCAGGATCATGAGAATCACACAGCTGTGTTTACAGATTTGCTGAAAACTTTAGTAATATTTTATAAATGTTGATTAAAAGTATTGTGAAATGACAGCGTTTCCATTAACTGGTGTTATGCAACTAAAGCGTATTTTTTTCCGCTCATGATAAGCCACCATATTAGCTATTAATTTTAATCAAAAGAGGCGTATGCATGTATCTTTAGTGAAGCAGCATGGAGAGCTGCTTCTGGGACTCTTCTGAAGCGTGCCGCAGCGCTGCTGGTGTAAACACAAGCATTGACTCGAGTGGCTGCGATCAGCTCCGGTGTCAGAGCCATAATGCAGTGTAACACTCACAGTCACGTTCACCAGGATCAAGAGAACATTGGTTCCTGGGGCTATAGAACACCAGGGCTCACAAGACTGTAAAATCCCTGCTAGCCCTTCGGCAGGCACTCTTCAGATTGTGGTAGCCCGAGATGAATTTATCTAGCCCAAATTTATGTATGTATTTATTTATTTTGTAGAAACGTTTAGAGTCAAAACATCAACAACATTTTCAAAACACAAATATCAAGGAAGGAATTTTACTGGGTATCTGCAGGATTTTTAAAATCAAATTTAAGGCTTTTTATGATCCTTCTTAAGCCCTACACAAATATAAATTACTAACTTATGAGTTATGAGGCAATGTTAATGGTAACATTAAACTGTAGCCTAAAACTGTAGCATTTCAGCCTTTAAACCATTTTTAAGAAAATGCATGAGTCAAGCGTATGACTTATAATGTTAATTTAAAACATATAAATATATGTCTTACTGTCTTAATTGTTTAGATTTTAAGAGGCACATTAGCTTCTTGTCCATCCACTGGTTCACATTTACTACTCGTCGTGTTTGCTGCGTAAAAACACGGGTCAGTTTTCACATTGGTCTGAATCAACAGAAGAAGGACGATGCAAATTAATTGTCTGCCAGCAGGAGGCGCTTCTGGACCGGCAGAAATAATGCCGTTTCCACGATAACAGCTGCAGACAAAACAGCGCTGAGCTCATGAACACTACTTTATCAGACATTATAGGTAAGATCAAATGAAAATTGAAAACTTAAGACTTTAATGACCGACGGGAACTCTGTATTTAAGACGGATGGTGATACATTTTAGTAGCCAGACTAGAAAACACAAGGTTAGGACGTCAGGCTGGTGATTTTGTGAGCCCTGCAAACTCGAGGGTGAATCCTACCCTTTTCATAGCAGTCTGGCTTGGTACCACAATGAATAATTATTTATTTATTTAACCCTCTGGGGTCGACAAACGCACATATGCGTTTTGAGGCAGATTTTCCTGATAAGGCCGCAATGAGCTTGAATTACTCTGCCATTTTTGATCGTACAGATAAGAGCAATACACCATTCGAATCTGTAAGGGGTCTACTTTTATTTGTGTACACTCATAATAACAACTAAACTTTGTGCTTTTGAAGAATAAAGAAAACAAACAGGGTGCGCTCTCTGTCTTCTCCGTCTCCGCGAATTCAACTGTAACTGTATGTTGCTATGGTTACCAATGTTTATATGAAGCGCATTAATATAGAACGTGATTAAACCGACCTGGAACTACCTGCAGTTCAACGAATTTAATCAACACCTGCCAGCCAATCAGAATCCAGTATTCAGACAGACCATGGCATAAATTAGAAATGTCTTAGGAATGGATGCAGGATCATGAGAATCACACTGTTCATGTCTGTTGATTTCCACAGTCACACTCACCAACATTGTTCTCTGGACCAGGAACGACTTCCTACAATGTAAGTCAGTAAGAAATCAAGCAGAAAAACTCACTGAGTTCATGTTCTTCTGTAGAAGGAGAAAGAAGAGTTTTATAATTGATGATGTAAATGATGATTTGCACAGATATCTGGTCATCTGTACTGAGACACTGATGATACACTGAACATGAAGAGTTCAGCTACATGAAAAGATCAAACAGATTCATAATTCCTGATTCTGATGTGTTTTATCTCCATCAGATTCCCATCAGCTCACTCTGGATCTGAACACAGTGAATAAACTCCTCCTTCTGTCTGAGAACAACAGAGTGATTACTAACACTGACACAGATCAGCCGTATCCTGATCATCCAGACAGATTTGATAATAACTGGCAGGTGTTGTGTAGAGAGAGTGTGTGTGGACGCTGTTACTGGGAGATTGAGTGGAGTGGAGATGTGTTTATATCAGTGTCATATAAGAGCATCAGCAGGAAGGGACGGAGTGTTGAGTGTGGGTTTGGATATAATGATCAGTCCTGGAGTTTGTTCTGCTCTCGCTCCAGATACTCATTCAGACACAATAACATATGGACTGATCTCTCTGTGAAGTCCATCATCAGGAGAATAGGAGTGTTTGTGGATCACGGTGCAGGAACTCTGTCCTTCTACAGCGTCTCTGACACAATGAGCCTCATCCACACAGTCCAGACCACATTCACTCAGCCGCTCTATCCTGGGTTTTATGTTGATTATAAATCATCAGTGAAACTGTGTTGATGAATCAGAATAGACTGACGAGGGATTCTACCCATAATGCTTTGAGCTGCATGATGAATCAGTAACAGTGAGATGTTATAGAGTCTCTTCTTTTCTCTTCATGACATTAATACTGCAGCTGAACTTCTGTCACTGAAATAACATGAAGCAGAATAAATGTGTGTAATAAATTCTCATATAGACAGTATAGCACATACACACACATATATATAGCAGCTTCTCTGAATGTCATATAATTGTAATATTGTTTTATCTCATGATTTTGTGGTTTTAAGTCATATTTGTCTCCTGATGAAGACCTGCTACACTGCTATCTTCAGTAAATTCTTCTCCTCATAAGAACTCCCGTCAAGCTTACTTATTTTATGTATTATAGAAATCTAATACATCAGCGAGGCTAATTTTAATCACTTTTTTGGAGTGTAGATTTATTTATGAGAAATATGAAATACTACAGAAATTGAATAAAGCAGTCAAAATGTGAAAATAAAACACAGCGACAATAGCTCAAACTTTATATCATTTTGATCTGAATAATGACTGTATTGTTTTCTGCAGAGCTGCTTTACAGCTGAAACTCAGCGAATTACATTAACACTGTTATTTTTCTGGTTTATTACTGTGAAGCTGCTCTGAATGAATCTGTATTGTATAAAGCACTGTATAAATATATCTGACGTGACTTGGATCTCTGCATGTTGAGGTTCAGAGGCGTTTCCAGTCGTCAGTCGATGTTGTTCTCCAGACGTGAGCTGGATCTCCAGTGTCTCTGTGGGATGTTTTGGCCTCTAACAGCTTTAGCTGTATTTTCCTTCTGATGTAATGTCATGACACACACACACATCGGCACTCAAACATGGACCTGTGTCGCCCTGAACATCACTGCATGAGCTCATGATTCCAGTGTCATGCTCTCAGTGTTTCACTGGGCACACACATTTTATTTTAACCTTGTTTAGCATTTTCAACGAGTTCAAAATGCATTTTATTATCAAGCCAGTATACAAAGGGTCACCAAACTTGGTCCATAATATGAGTATTCTTCCAATTATCTCTGTCGCTCAAAAATAAAAGTCGCTGGATGTTTGTGAACAGGCGTTCGGTTTACATTCAAGAGAAACTGAGGAGATTAACAGAGATGCAAACTATAACTTTCGCCAAAAATTGCCATTTTGAATTCAAAATAGGTCATTTGTTTGATTCTTGTAGATCCGAGTTGCTACTTCATACATCAGTACAAAAAAGCGCTGATCTTTATTATAATTTTTTTAATGTTATAATTAGTGCTGTCAAACGATTTATCGCATCAAAATAAAATAAAAATTTTGTTTACATAATATATATGTGTGTCCTGTATATATAAATACACACATATACAGCATATATTTTGAAAATATTTACATGAATTTAAGTGTATATATTTATATTCATATAAATGATATCATATATAAATATATTTAATATATAAACAACATATATTTCTTAAATATATACATGCATGTGTGTGTATTTATATATACATAATAAATGTACACAGGACACACATATATATTATGTAAACAATTTTTTTTTTATTTTGGATGCGATTAATTGAGATTAATGGTTTGACAGCACCAGTTATAATAGTGATTTTATAATGTCTAAATATAAATCCAACAGCAAAACACGTGAAAAGGGCTACATCAGAGAGTGTAAAGGGCAAATGAGCCAATGAGTGATCCTCTGCTGCCATCTAGTGGTTACAGTGGGAAAATTATGTCATTTTCATTTTTAAAGTTTTCCAACAGGTGTCAGAAATCTTCCACTTAAGCATGACACATTTTCCATTATATTATCTCTATGAATAAAATAAAATAAAAAAAAGAATTTTACATAGAATTTTACATATAAAATATACAAACATATAAATAATTTTGAGACAAATAAAAAATTCTGTAAATAGGAATATACAGGGGTGCCAACACCAGCTGTTCTGTGTACTGTGTTTTCTGCCAAGTGGCAGCCCTGGGTGTTGAAATGCTATTGGCTAACCTGGCAGTGGGCGGAGTCACACAGACCAAATCAAAAACAGAACATTCAGACACAGAAGGCACATTTCAAAGCAGAATAACTGGCTGCTGGATTGTTCTTCAGAGAAACACGTATGTGAACTTGGCATCTTTCCTACATATCTGCCAATGTATTATGGTATTTTTATGCTATAGTAAAGTCAAAAAATGAATTCAGCATCTTTAAAATCACATTTGACATCACTTGCTGTTATTCGTCACACTGGAAATGAAGAGTGAAGTCTAAAGCACAGAAATAAACAGGATAATAACTGTTAATCAAAGTGAAAAAGTGAAGTGATTTTTTACGTATTGAAATAAAAACTTTTTCTTAAATGAATGTAACAGTTCAGTGACAATCAGATTTGTTACATGATATTAAATAAAAAAACAAACAAACACTGCTCTTGACTGAATAACTGTTGTAGCTTTAATACGGACCCATGTATTGAATTCATACAGTGAAGTGTCTTATCTTACATTTGACTCTATTTCTGTAGTATTCTGAATACTAGATCAAGCCTAAACCTAAAGCACTCTATTTTTTATTTACATGTAAGTTGCTTCTTTTTTGTTATTTTTAGTAACAAAACTTGTTATTTAAAGTTATGTTAAAGTTGTGTGTTTGATAAGACACCATTTTAAAGACACAAATCACAAATGAAATTAAAACAAATTAAATTAAAACAACAATGTTTTAACCTTGACACAGTTTTTTCCCGTCATGATTGTCTAGTAACATAAAATGATGTGTTAATTTTTTTTTTAATCATTTTATTTTTATTTTTTATAGGATTATTCATTACAATAAAAGGAGACAATAAGCATGATGGTAACAGGGTTGAACAAAAACCAGCAAATTCTTGCTTTGATGTCAGTATTTAATTTCTGGAAAAGTGATTTATTTATTGCAGATGTTTTCATAAGAACGTCAGATATCTGAACTCTCAAACTCCAGTCCTTTCACACATTCTTCACATGATCGTGTTTTTCTGTGTCTGTTGTTGATGTGTTTGGACACGCTGTAGGTTTTTCAGGTATTTCAGTGATGTCTGCAGCTCCGTTACATGCAGATTTCTGCAGATCTCACACATATTTTCATGCATGCAGCAGTTGGAGCTGCAGATGTTTTGCTCCAGAGGTTCGTGAGTGTGTGTTTAGTTTGTGCCGCCCATCCGCACCACCCAACCGCCGGCGCTGGTACAGCTGACCTCAGGCCAGCGCTGTCAGTCACAGCTGAATGTGTGTCCAGCGGGTTCATGGCCAGTTTTCCTGGTCCTCAGGAAGTTTGGTCAGGTTCCAGACTCTTCCTGCGACTGTGTTCGGTACAATGAGCCGCCCTGAATGTTCCATGTTTTCTGCGACCCAGTCAGATTTACAGAGTGAGGTCTTTTGGCACAGCATTAGATGTAATAAAAGCCATTCGTCTCAGAGATACAGCGTCCGTTTCCACAGCAGCGAGAGCTCATAACAACTCCATTATACAGCTTCAGATCACAGTCTCTGTGTTCAGCTGACAGTAAACAGTAGTTCAGATGCTCGAGAGACATTTAAAAACATATGAATGTTCCTGATTTGTGTTCTTGTGAATTCTTGTAAAGTTTATTAGCTGAACCCATCTGAGCTGAAATGCTTTAATTAATATTTCAACATTTTAACAACACATTCATGGTTTCTGATGCCAGTTAATGGTCACATGACATGCATGTAAACAAAAGAAAAATACTTATATATAAATATCTTTTTAGTAAGTGTTTTATTATGATTTTTATTTTTCAATAGGCCTAATTTAATTTATTTCAGATAAAATGTTTATATTGTATCAGTTGTTTTATTTTTAATGTTTTATTTTAAAATTGAGTTTGTCAAACAAAATATGTAATGTTTATACAAGTCTTTTATTTTGATTTTATTTTTCAATTAATTTAATGTTTACAAGGGTTTTTTTTTTTCAGCTGCTTCCACACTAAATCTTTCCTTATATCACACAGTTTCTGAAAGCTGTCACTCAAACAGCAGAAGCACACACCAAACCTGCAAAACCAGACACTGATTCTCAGACTTTGTCTCAGTTTTCAATTTCATGAAACACTTTTTGCGAAACACAATGTACACACACAAATCTAACAGGAATTAATATTACAGCAAAGGTGTTTGCAAATGTTTGCTTTTGAGATGTGTTTGTGATATTTTGAATGCAGCGCTTCATTTTGCAAGAGATGCGAGGTATTTTACATTTTGTGTGCAATTCTTGGATTTGTGTGTAAAGTTTTGAAAATGTGTGAAAGCAGCTGAGAAAAACTGTAATAGCATGTCAGCTCTTCTGTAAATCATCATGTGCTCTTACATGATTATGTCCTGTTAATAAAGTTCAATGTTCAAGAACAAATATTTATTGTAAAAGATACAAATCTGATTCACATCTACATGTTTTGCGACACTCTGAGCTCCATCAAGAAGCAGCTCCAGGAGATGAAGCCTTTGTTAAACTATGAGATTTACAATATTACAAACAAAGAGCTGTGACCGGACGATCCTTCAGATGATTCAGAAATACTGTGATTTACAGCAGAACAAAGTTCAGCAAACACACTCTTACACACCTCTGGGAAGGGTGTGTGTGTGTGTGTGCGAACACTAAACAAACCGAAGACCTGCAGGAAGGTTGGGAGTGTGTCAGTAAATCAGCTGCATCTCTTGCATAACTAGACAATAAGCGTGTGTCAGTCAGGGTCAGATATAAGTGGTTGTTTCCTGTGATTCGTCTGTTTACTCGCTGGAGGAAGGAAGGAGCGTTGAGCCGATGTGGAGCAGGGTTTAATGCCGAGAGTCATCATCATGTTTGTTAATGGAGCTGATCTGACATGAATCACACCAGAATGTTCTCACAACGTTCTCTCAACGTTATGAACAAACATTCTTCACTAACATCAGTAGTGTTCATTCAGAGTTATCTGGTCTTTAATAACATTATACATATCGTTCATGGAATGTTTTTCCGAAACATTAGTTGGATGTTCACACAAAGCATGAACGCGGTTTAGAGAATATTCCCATAATGTTTGCAAAATAATAAAATGGAACGTTCCCATGACGTTATTTTTAAACACAGTTAAAATACTGAGCGTTTTGAACATTCAGAAATAATGTTTTAACAGGAATGTTATCTTAGAACGTATTTTTGTTATCTGGGACTGCAGTCATTAATAGACATCATCTCCAACATGAGCGACATCTACAGAATATTAATACAAGGTAAGATGAAATAAACGTCAGTCAATTAAACAACATCCAGTGTACAGAAGTCCCACAACACTGGTATCTTCAGCAGCGAAAAATGGTTTGAAGTCAGTTATTTCTATCTTGTGTCGGGAGGAAATATTTACATTTCCAAACATTCATTTAGCCTTTAATTGTAATAATCCAGAGAGATTTGAGAAGCTCCTGAGAAACTCTGCTCGAGTGCAGCGAGGACAAAACCTGCTTTAAACACAAAGCATGCTCAACACATGTTGATTTAATTGAGTTCATAGAAGTTAACTGATCAAGAAAATCTATTCATGGCATTATTTTTGACAGCATCCTCATTTTACAGCATTTTTACACAAGTGCCTGAAACTGTTAGCAGGAGGTTTCTCGAAGCACAGACGCAGTTCTTCTGGATTTAGTCTCAGTTTGCTCTGTTTCTTCATGTCACTCCAGACTCATGATGATGATCAGATCGCAAAAATATCACTGGATTATTACAATTAATGGCTAAATGAATGTTTGTAAATGTAAACTGATATTTCCTCCTGACACACTCCAGCAGAAGATAGAAATAACTGAGTTAAAAACATGTGTATCTGCTGATAATACTAGTGGCTAAAACTTTTGCACAGCAGGCTACTGTAGATTAGGAAATAGCATTGAAAGCACTCCAAGGAAATCACGTGCACATTCTTATCGCTTTGTGATCAGTACATCCTTAAACAATCATGAAAAATCAACACGCAAATGTGAAGTTATCTATAAACACACGGGGCGGGGCGTCGCGGTGACGTCAGCGCGGGCGCGGCGCGTTTATGCGAGTGAAACTCGTGCAGGACTCTCAGAGCGCTCGTGCACGTCAGCGCGTGAGGAAACTTTCCCTCGAGTGTGTTCGTGTTTGTGTTTGTGTGTGTGTGTGTGTGTGTGTGTGTGTGTGTGTGTGTGTTCGCGGAGGATCCTCCAGATGCTTGGTTTCTCTCAGAAGAAGCTTCTCATCATGGATCTGATCGACAGGTAACTGCTCCCACGATGTGTGTCTTTCATCTCAAGAGATTTACTTTAAACGATTCATTTACTTTGTTAATTGTCGTATTATTGTGTAAATATCTTTTTAAATATATATATTTTTAAAGAGAATCATACAAACGGCGGATTTAAAAACACAGTTCAGCTCAATAATATCTTAAAAAGTGTTTCCGACTAACTTTAGGCTAGAGATTAATCTCGTGTAAATATAGAAATATAAGTGAAAAGCAGTGGATTATGGAGTATTTTATCGCTGAATGAGCATGTTTTAAGTCTTGACTGTCTTTATGGAGTTTATTTTGGTTGTATATGATGTGACAGAATTCAATTAAAAATTCCTACAATCACATGTTGATATTTTATTTTGAAATCATAATTCCTCCAAATGCAGTTTGATGTTTTATTTAGTTTGTAAGCTAAGTCGTGTGTGTGTTTAACGCTGTGTTTGTGTTTTATTCCAGAGCTGTGTGAGCGATCACGTTACTTGTTTTAATGGCCGCCGTTATCGTCAGTCTTCTGCTGTTCTTCGCTCAGTCCTCTTCGCTCGCCGTCGACTCGCCCGCGTCGCGCAATAATGACCCGCTCTCCAACACCACACGCCGTCTTCCCGACATCATCATCATCGGCGTGAGGAAGGGCGGCACTCGCGCTTTAATCGAGATGCTAAGTCTCCACAGGGACGTCGTCGCGGCTCAGAGCGAAGTTCACTTTTTCGATTGGGACAGTCATTACCGACGCGGCGCGGAGTGGTACGTCTCCCAGATGCCGTTCGCCCGGCCGGGTCAGCTGACGGTGGAGAAAACCCCTGCGTACTTCACGTCCGCTCTCGTTCCTGAACGAATCCGACGGATGAATCCCGACACGCGACTGCTGCTGATCGTCCGCGAGCCAACCGAGCGACTGCTGTCCGATTACACGCAAGTCTTCCACAACCGTCTGGAGAGACGCAAGCGGCAGCAGACGCTCGAGACGCTGCTGATGCGCGACGGAGAGCTCAACCTGGACTACAAAGCCTTGAATCGCAGTCTGTATCACGTCCACATGCGACGCTGGCTCGACGTGTTTCCCAGGAGTCGCGTTCATCTCGTGGACGGAGATGCGCTGATTCAAAACCCTCTTGCGGAGATGAAGAAGGTGGAGGAGTTCCTTCATCTGGAGCCGCAGATAAACGCCTCCAACTTCTACTTCAACCAGACCAAGGGTTTCTTCTGTTTGCGCGATCGTCGGCGCGAGCGATGCCTGCATGGCTCCAAAGGTCGCAAACATCCACGCGTCGCGCCTGAAATCCTGCGCAAGCTCTACGACTTCTTTCACGAACCCAATCAGAAGTTCTTTGAGATGGTCGGAAGAACGTTCGACTGGAAGTGAGAAGCAGCGAACGCCAAAGAAGAGTCGAATAAGCTGCGAATCAACGGTGCAAATACACAACGAATCGCTGAAGTAACTGGAACATTTCAACATCAAACAACCCGTAATGTGACGAACTCTACGTTTTTCATGATTTCATGATTATGAAGTCTAGTTTTTGACGAACCGTTCACAGTAAGATCAGGATGAGTGGAGTTCGCTTTCAGAGATGCTAACAAAACTTATATTTAGATATATGGACACATGCATGTGATATACATCTGTTATATGTTAATGCATTCCCGTTATGATCAAAATACTGTTTTCCTGCTGCTAAGTTTATGAAAGTGTGTCTTTATATCAGTCTGTGTTACAGCAAAGTTCCTCATTAATTTCATGACATAGTCTGTGTATTGTTTATAATTTTTTTATATGAAGGAATCATTCAGTAATAAAGATATTTTGCTATGATCTGGTGTTTTGTGTTATTCTGTCAGACTCTGTGAGTGTTTGTACCAATGTTATTTTAGTATCAAGAAACTATTATAGTTTTTTTATTTTATTTAATTTTTAATAAATATTATGAATTGTTTCTTTCTGTATTTTATATGTATGTTAATTTTAGTTACATTTTAGTAATTTCGTTGTGAGTTCTTGTAATTTTTATTATTATTTTAAATATGTCTATATACTTAATTTTTATTTTATTTACTTAAAAAAAAAAGAGAGAGAGAGAAATGATACTGGAATCATATTGGAAACTAGATGAAATAAAAATAAGTTTACATTTTTTTTTTTTTTTTCATTTTTGTTACTTTTTTAATGTTATGGAAAAGTTTTTTTCTAGTTTAGTTTTAGTTAATTGTGATAATCCTGGTCTGTACCTGAAATGAGCAAAACCTCTTTTTGGGAATAAGAGATATAAACTCTTTGTAGTTAGCGGTGTATAAAAACCACTGAAGTCTATGTAATGTCTCCATTTAGAGAGTTAAGTGTGTGTGTGTGTGTGTGTGTGTGTGTGTGTGTGTGTGTGTGTGTGTGTGTGTGCGTGTGTGTGTGTGTGTGTGTGTGTGTGTGTGTGTGTGTGTGTGTGTGTGTGTGTGTGTGTGCGTGTGTGTGTGTGTTAGTCTAAAAATTCTGATCATATTTGTGTGATGAGACTGGAGTTTGGAGAATTTCCCGGCTTTTGACTTTAGTCTTCTGTCGTCTGTTATCATCCGAATGTTTAATTTGTTACAGGAGTGTAACTCGTCGTTCTCTGAACTGTTATTGTGTAACTTGAGCAAAAGTGTAACATGAGAACACCACATACTTGTGCACTGTTATCTCTGTGTGTGTGTGTGTGTGTGTGTGAGAGAGAGAGCTCTGCTCATGAAAACATTGCTTCGTTGTTGCAGTACAGTCGGTTTAATTCAGTGTTTTATTGGCAGAACTGAAGAGTTTCCAGAGGAACATCAGAAGATCCGTGCAGCTGATTCTTTGTGGGTTTTCTCATCTTATTTCTCGTCAGTGATTGAGCAACTCAAACAGCTCTTCATTAAAATCATCTGTGTGTGTCTGAGTCTGATCTCAGAGCTTGTTCGGTGGTGTTTTATATTTCATGTGTGTGATGTGGTGTTTTTCCAGCGATCGGTCCAAATGAATCACATCTGCATGTTTACATGATTCACTGTCCATAAGCTCCTTTTTTCAGTTTGAAATGTTACAGTTCTTTCTCTCTTTGTGTGTGTGTGTGTGTGTGTGTGCGTGCGTGTGTGTGCGTGCGTGCCTACTTAACCATATTTTGAGGACAAATTTGTGCCCATATGTGAGCTGAACCTGAACAAACCACTTTGAGGATGTCCTCATTTGTAAAAACAGTATAAACATGAAGTAAAAAAAAGGGTTATACGTGATTTTGATAGTTTACTTTAGACATTCTACTAACTATAAGTAACTTTGCAGCTACATGTCTACTAACTCTCAGTAGGGCAGGTTTAGGGTTAAGTAGAGTAAGTTGACATACTTGCAAAGTTTCTAATACTCAGTATGTTGTATGTTGTGGACCCATCACAATAAAGTGTTAGAAGATATTAATCAGACAGTCTACTAATACTCTAATGACTGCTAGTTGACGTGTAGTTGCAAAGTTACTTACTGTTAGTAGAATGTCTAAAGTGGACTATCGAAATAAAGTGTTACCAAAAAATGTTGCAGACTTGCAGAACATTTATAGCTAGGGTTAGTGTGTGGCTTTGGTTTAATTTAGTTTTAGCTGTATTTATAAACAGAAGTCTTTGCAGTGACCCCATTTAGATAGGATTTGCGTGTGTGTGTGTGTGTGTGCGTGCGTGTGCGTGCGTGCGTGTGTGTGTGTGTGTGTGTGCGTGCATGTGTGCGTGCGCGCGTGTGTGTGTGTGTGTGTGTGTGCGTGCGTGTGTGTGTGTGCGTGTGTGTGTTGCCACAGTGACATCGGCAGCTCTGGATGAATGTGGTTTTCCTGCTCATGTTTGTCCTCGTGGATCGTTCAGGACACATTTCCTAAAGCTGCTATCCCATGATTCAGCATTAAACACTCACTGCATTTGTTCATGTTTCTGAAAGAAGTATCTTCTGCTCACCAAAGCTGCATTTATTATAAAACAGTGAAATATTATTACAGTGTAAAGCAGCTGTTTTCTGTGTGAATATGTGTTGAACTGTAATTTATTTCTGTGATGCAGCTGTATTTTCAGCATCATTACTGCAGTCTTCAGTGTCACATGATCTTCAGAAATCATAATAATAT
>NC_081168.1:536144-546144 GCF_012432095.1 Onychostoma macrolepis | reverse complement strand
ATCGCTGTGAAACCCCTGCTGGAAGCTTCTCCTGAAGAGTGAGCCGTCCTGAGTGTGTCTCGCTCACAGGTTTAATCATGACATGAACATTCATGGGTCTTGTGTGAAAACACTGGTCATACTCTATAAAGCATTTGAAGCCGCTCTCAACCAAAAACGCTCGGTGGAGGTGGAGATATCACATTACGCTGTGAGAGACAGGATTAGATGAATCACATGCACTGATCACCGCAAGAATAAAAACTGCTGCAGCGGTAGATCGGTTCTGATCAAACCAGATCTAAACGGCTCTGTTCTAGCAATGTTGGGCCTTTGAGCAGGACAACGAACTAAACCAGGCTCAGATCACCATGAGATAGTTTTGAAGTTACTTAACTAGAAAGAAATTCATCTAAATCATTTCAGACATGATCCCAGCTGACAGGAAACGCTCTCAGAACATTCTGGCAAGTTATGAACTAACATTCTTCCCGTAACATTAACAGAGCGTTTGTTCAAAGTGATCAACGTGTTTCCCAAAAGCATCGTGAGCTGAGCTGATCGTAGAGACGATTGGTGGCAATGATCTACTGAAGGGCTTACGATGCTTTTGGGAATCGCAGCCCTGATCTTTAATAACGTTCTCAAAGCGTTACAAAAACATTCTGTATATATCGTTCTTCGAACTTCCTTTTGAAACATTTTAGCTGGGCGTTGTCTAAGACGGTTTAGAGAACATTCAAAAAAGTAACATTCCCACAATGTTTGCAAAAATAATAAAATCGAACATTGTTCTTGAAGCTAACCCCCGCAACAAAAAAAAAAAAAAGTTTTGAAAAATTCATTCCACGATTTGAACATTCAGAAATAAGGTTTTCATAACTTAATGGTGCAGAGGTTCTTAGAACATACAGTATTTTTGTTAGCTGGGATGTTTGTCAATGAATGATTGTTTCCAAAGTAAACGCTCCATTTAGCTATAATAGGAGCGAAGTCGTTTTAGTGTTTCGTTTAGCGTAATTAAGCCAAACGCCAGCATCAAAAGCAAACAGAACATTATACTATCAGTGATGTTTTCTACACTGGATGTGTGTTTGTGATGTATGGAAGGCATGTGCTGATTCCGGTTTACTGGCGCGTCAGAATAAACGCCGTTAAATCTTTCACTTTACAGGTAATCAACAAGTTTTTTCCAACTTAAATAGTTAAGAGACCTTACATGGAATTCATGATTGATTCGATATTCAAATATTTAATTAAATCTGTAGGGTCGATGATTTATTAAGCACACAAAGGAGCTCAGGTGTTGTTTAGTGTACAGCACATTTGGCCCAATCAGAGACGAGTGAACGCACATCAGGTCACGTCAGATATTTTAGTGCGTGCTAATAATTCAAACTTTTGAACTTGAGCATTGATTTTAATATCGTTGTCTGTTTGTGATATATCAAGTGAATTAATGTACTTAAATCAGAATGTTGGTGTAATTGTAGCTGTTCTCAGCTGTGGATCTGACAAACAGGAAACAGCAGGAGGCAACAGGAAACCATAAAGAGCTTCAAACTAAAATTAGCAGTGTGGACATGTGCACCTCTGAGCACCATTCATGCATGACAGGCGCTAAACCAAGCGCTTAATATCTGCTTTGATTAAGACACGGCTCGATAGAGCTGAATAAATCAATCATGGTCATCCAGCGATGTCAGACGTTCACAGGAGAATATGGACTGGATTGTCATTTCCGGAGGGCCTTTGATCTCAGATCATTTGCAATAAGCTAAAGAGGAAATAAACACTCTGATATCTCATTACTGAGTCTATATTTGCTTGTAGAAAAAGCTGGTGATCCAGTTGGGCTCGTTACTCAAAAACGTCATTTATAAATCATTACTAGTTACTCCTTTCAAAAGTAATATTATTAGTTACTTATTACTTTTTGGCAACAGTAATTAGTTACACTACTAGTTACATTACTTTTCCTTCACGCCCCACAGAAGCTGTAACTGTGTGTCTTCTCAGTTACTTGATACTTACTTAAAAGTTGTAAAGACAGATTTTTACTTAAGTAAAAGTACAGAAGTACTTGCTTTTAAAAGTACTTCAAGTACCAAAAGTAAATTTCCTTTTTTTTATGTCAATGCACTGTTGTGTTATTATTGTTGTGTGTAATACTTACCTCTGAAGCAACTTACAATACATTAGGCCTGGTTTCACAGACGGGGCTTAGACTAAATCAGGATTAGGCCATAGTTCAATTAGGACATTTAAGTAATTTTTATAAACGTGCTTAGAAAAAAAAACATTACTGGTGTGCATCTTGAGACAAAACTGATATATTTTTAAGATCAGTCAGTGCCAGACTTACTTTATTTTAGTCTGGGATTAGGCTTAAAACCCAGCAACACAACAGTAGCTGTGTAACTTTACAACAGCAACGCTGCTTATCAAAAAACCAAAACAGCAACAGATTTATTTGACATCAAAACGATCAAATCACTCTGATGTTATACATAAAACAGTGCAGCGCTGCTTCAGTCCAACTCCTACAGTATTGTGTTTTATTAGGAGACGCGCAACAGTTCTTCTGTGGCTTTATACACTCTCAGAAATAAAGGTACAAAAGCTGTCACTGGAGCGGTACCTTTTCAAAAGGTACATGTTTGTACCTATTAGGTTCTAATATGTACACTTTAAGTACTAATATGTACCTTTAAGGTACCAAAATGGACCCTTTAGGTACAAACATGTACCTTTTGAAAAGGTTCCGCCCCAGTGACAGCTTTTGTACCTTTATTTCTAAGAGTGTAGGTAATATTTTCATTCACATAATTTTGCAAAATCAGACAGTATTGTGTCTAATATATACCACAATATTAACTGACTGTTATTGAATTGTTGTAAATAAATATCACATTTGCAACTGGTCAGTGTTCAAAAACGGCTACGAAATCACTTCACGTAGCCCTATAAAAGTGATTACTGATAAACTGTCACAAAATCACGTGTTACAGAAGAACAAATCACCTTCCGACTTTCAAAGATGATACATAGTAACAACTTTGTACTTCAAGGACCTTGATAGAAATGTAGTGGAGTGAAAAGTATGATATTTGTCTTTCAAGTCATAAGATTCCAGAAAAAAATACAACTCAAGTAAAGTCCAGGTTACTGTCCACCTCTGTATCTTCCCCACAAAATTCTTCTGAAATATTACTAACAATATATTTCTGCCTCATTTCACACCCAAACCCACACCAGGTCAAACACTGAGCGGTGACTGATGGTAAAAGTCTTGTATTATTCTCATTGTGTAGCTTAGCTATAATTTCTCTGTTATCCATGTATGATTATATTTCATGATGTATTCTATCAAAATAAATCACATACGTTCATAAGAAAATGTTTTGTTTTCTAAACAGTAGTAAAACAGTTTATATCGGGATCAGAGGGATGTGGATGAGAAGCGTGTAATACCAGAGTAAAGTAATCAGTGTTCAGATCATCTTTTCTTCTCACTGAATCAATGTAATGGCAATATTTCCATCCGCCGAATGCAAGCTTTTCCATATTTCAAGCTTGCGTGATTCACGAAAATTATGAAAATAAATCTAGGAGTTATTGGATTGTTAGATGTCGGGTCAGTAGGGGTTGAGAGGCATCAAAAGTAACCAGCTGTTTTATGGATGGTAATTGTAATATTATTACTGAAATCTTATTAGTTAATAGTTGCACTACTAGTTACTACAAAAAGCAATGTTATTACTGTAACTAGCAGAGATGGGCACAAATACAAATAATCTGATCCGTGCTTGAGCGCGATTGACCCCCAAAGTCCAGTTAATTTCACAAGTGTGACTGCTGTGTAGCGTGTCCAGTGCGGTTAGTTTAATCATAACCCGCTTGAAGAGGTGCTCAGGTGCGGTACACATATAGTGTGATCTCTAACCACACCAGAGCATGCAGTTCATTTACTATTTCTGAATGCACTATTGTTATCATTATGACAGCAAAAATCTTCATTACTACTTGGATATCACACTTTTCAATTAATATAAGGGTGTTTCTTCAACTAGGGGCACTTTTAGACTTGTGAAGTTAAATAAAAAAAACTTGTTTAAAAGTCACGTAACACAGTCTCATAAGTTTAAATAATTTGTCTAGTTTTAAGGTCTGTAAGAGGACAAACTTAGATTACAAGAGAAATTGTTAATATTTTACATTTTTCCGACCTGCAATGAACAAATGTCATTTCCACCACATCCCAATATACAGCTGTTATTTAAATATAGATTAACTTATAACACTCAAGAATTGTCTAAGATCATTTTTCTAATTAGTTTTACCAGTTTTTCCACAATGTACAATAATTATACATTTGTCAATGAGATAAATAACTGCCCTAAGCACCAAATGCTGAACTGTACACCTGTCACACTCTGAAATTTAATATTGGTTTGGGTAAGAGCTTATTAGAAAATAAATAACTTGAATTTTTATATTAAGTAGAGCATGATCTCATAAATTGTGGATACATTTTTAATGTGTGATGAGAACATTTTAAATATTTTTAAAAAATGTGTGGTGGTGGAAGTGACAGGGTGTTGTGGAAATGACAATGAATTAACGTGAATGTAGAGAAACAGTAGAGATATTTATTAGAAAAAGTCTTAAACTCATCACACTCATTAAACTCAGTTCACAAAGTCATTAAACATATCAATTGTACTTTGTAACCATAAATGTCATTTCCAGCACAGAGGGCAGTGTGGTGGAAATGATATTTCTGTAGTTTTTTGTGAAAAAATGGAAGATAGCTTCACTGATTAGCTTTGAATTAATACTTAGCATTTCATGTATGCAAAATACTCTTATTTAACTTAAACTTTTTTAGCTTTTTTCAAAAACACCCTTGAAGGTACAGCATGTTTGGAAATGACGTAAATAACTGATCAAGCAATATTTACCTTGATTTTTCTATATTTGTTGTTGATGAAAATGTAAATTCCCTCCATGTCCAGCATGTGCTCTGATGTCACTGAACATTTCCACAGAAACCACCGAAACAATCTTTCACACAGACTTCTTAAAGAGACAGTACAGTGTTGTGCTGGAAATGACACCAATACTGTGCGACAGTTATATTTTGTATAAAAAGTAATATTGATAGTGGTCTCACATTAAATACTATAATGTATTTTAATTATTTTACTAGTGCTTAATTCAGGTACATTAATAGTTACCAGATACGTCATATTTTTAAACTGTACTTTCATTGTTGAAGTTTAAAAGTCTGGGTGTGCGACAGCGAGAAAACAGTGATTTTGACACCTATAAGGAGGTTGAAAAGTATGAAAAAATCATAATAGAAAGGTAGTAAAAAGTTTTAAAGGTGGTTTTATTGTTAGTTTGACAAAGAAAGAGGAATTTGTCCAAAATTATATGTATTTTTAAAAATATGACCAAAGAACATAAAAGTGCCCATAGTCTAAGAATCGAGTACATTTAGATTTATAATGGGTCTGGTTCTCATTATTGATGAACAGGTAATGTAGCCTCTGTAATAATCCTGTGATATCTGTCTGTTAGTGAAAGGACGACCGCGCTTGGGCTTTAGTACAGGCAGCTGTGCCTAGTGCGAGTATGCCCTTAGAACTATTTTTTTTTTTTTTTATGTATATCTTTATTATTAGCATTATAGTTATCTTTGTCTTGGGGTACACACACACAGAAAGCTGGTTATTACTCATTTATCCATGTTTCTATATCACTCTGATGTGTCAGTAGCTCCTGCCCACAAGCTGCACAGATATATTTGCATACCACGACTATATATAAATGATATAGAAAAAGTTCAAAAGTTCAATCGATTTACGCTTTATATCATCGCCGACTTATATATCGTCATATCGATAATAATTAAAGTTTAATGAACACATTTGACTAGCTAGTTGATAAAACCAAAAAAAACAAGATCACAAAAGCAAGATCGCCTTGTTTTAATGTTAAAGTCATGCACACAGTAGTGCAATAACATTTCAAGCGTTTCGTATGGTTTATACACAGCAAAACAGCATGTATTCCACTGAAAGTCCAGAATCATTAACAAACTAACTGTAAAGATAACACAGTGAATGACTATATAGTTGTCAACAAATGGGATGCTACATTGTATTCAAAATTAAATATCTACGATTTTGGCTTCAATAAGATTTTCCCAGAAAACCCGGCGTCCTCCACGATTCCTGTTCTTTCCAGCAGCAAAGCACTTGAATGCGACATGCTTGTAATCAGGACTTCTGAAATAGGAAGTAGGAAATTTTGATAGATAGTTATTTCCTTTCAGGAATCCAGAACATTTCATTACCCAAGTCTAGATGGAGTCATACATGAACGAAAGCGTCATGTCTGAACTAGTTATACAGGAAACCAGCAGCAGTCTGATAAAGAGGTGGATTGGCAAAAAGTATTTTATGTATTTAGAAAATACAAAAATACTAAGATTAAATGTATTTAAATACAAAATACATTAGATTTTTTCAAAGGTATTTAAATACAAAATAGAATTTTGTATTTCAAATACGTATTTGACATACATGTATTTGAAATACTGCCCATCCCTGGTCAAACAATGAGTGTGTTGTGTGTCGCAGGAGGAGTTTGTGTGTTGTGATGATGACGAGGCGTCTCCGTTAATGATGGTGAGTGATTTCATCATCAGCTCTGTCTGTGATTGGTCTGGAATGAATGTGATGTAATGTGTGTGTCACTGATCGGATGTGTTGATTTCTCAGGATGACAGGAACAGACGCGAGCGGATCAGACCTGCACACACACACCTGGATGAAGGTGTGTATAAACCACACCACAGAGTCACTGACGACTCATGAGACACAAGAGTGTGTTTGTGTGTGAAATACATGCCGAGACAAACCTATGAAACATTCAAGATTTGACTTTGATGTCAAAGATTTTAAATAATTAGATCACTAGGTCGTACAGTCAAGTCAGATTTATTTATACAGCGCTTTATACAATATTCAAAGCAGCTTCACAGTAATAAACAGTGTTAATGTTGGAAAATTAATCAGTTATGAAACATATTCAGATTCAGCTGTAAAGCAGCTCTTCATTATTCAGATCAGTTCAGTTCAATGACTCAGTCAGTGTTGCAAAAGTTCATCAGTTATGGTCAATGACTTCAAGGTCACATTGCAAAAAATGGTTTTCTTCCTCAGCATTGTTTCTTTTTTTTTTGTCTGAAATAGTATATAAGCATACTTAAATCAAGATGCATTTACTTGAGACGCAAAATAACATAGGACACTAACTATCTGAAAAAACATTCATGACAATTAAGTGAGTTTATGCCTAAAACAATAACAAATGGGGTCAGAAAAATAAACTTAATTCAAAGGGAAAAGGAGATTATTTTTCTGGAAACATTGGCTGATATTTGTTAAAGATGTCATATCTAATGTCATTGACCTGCTCAAGTAAATGTTTCTTGATTTAAGGATTCCTAGATATCTGTAATGGAAAACAGTGCATAGTTTGAGCTGAAACCATCTTCATGTTCATCAGGTCTGTCTGATGTCTCCATCTAGCGGCACAGATCCGTCAGTGCAACTCAAACACATGATGAGTGTTTCATTAATGATGTGCAGCCTTCAGCACATTTGAATATTCATTCATTCCTGTGTGTGTGTGTGTGTGTGTGTGTGTGTTACAGACAGCTGTCCTGCTGAACGAGCTCCTAAAGGTTGCATCAGTGCAGGAGTAAGTTTTTTTTTTTTCAAGTTTATTTGTATAGCGCTTTTTACGATACAAATCGTTGCAAAGCAGCTTTACAGGAAATCAAGTTTCTACAATATATTTATATATTGTAGAAACTTAATATATTTAACTTATGGAAAAATTTGGTAATTGTGTATGTTGTCTGAGGGTTGGCATCCTCTGAGGTCCCCTGAGGGGTCGGCATCATCTCTTCTCATGTGTTTGGTCATCTCAGATCATTTAAGGGTTGGATCCAGACTGAAGCTTCTGTAATTCCTAGTAACCTCTGGATGTTAAAAATTATTTGTTCAACCCAAGCTATAGAATAATAATGTGCATTTGAGCAGATATAACTGCAGTACAAGATTATATATGATGCATTATGTGAATGCTTGGCTAAAGAGATGTGTCTTTAATCTAGATTTAAACAGAGAGAGTGTGTCTGAACCCCGAACGTTATCAGGAAGGCTATTCCAGAGTTTGGGTGACAAATGTGAAAAAGACCTCCTTTAGTGGACTTTGCTATCCTAGGAACTACCAAGAGTCCAGAGTTTTGTGACCTTAGGGAGCGGGTTGGATCATAGCGTGATAGAAGACTAGTTAGGTACGCAGGAGATAAACCATTTAGTGCCTTATAGGCAAGTAATAATATTTTGTAATTGATCCGGAACTTAATAGGTAGCCAGTGCAGAGACTGTAAAATTGGGGTAATATGATCATATTTTCTTGACCTGGTAAGGACTCTAGACGCTGCATTTTGGACTATCTGTAGCTTGTTTATTGAAGATGCAGGACAACCACCTAACAGTGCATTACAATAGTCCAGTCTAGAGGTCATGAATGCATGAACTAGCTTTTCTGCATCTGAAACAGGTAGCATGTTTCGTAGCTTGGCAATGTTTCTAAGATGGAAGAATGCTGTTTTTGTAACATTGGAGATATGATTTTCAAAAGACAAGTTGCTGTCTAATATAACACCCAGATTATTGACTGTAGAGGACGTAACAGTACATCTGTCTAGATGCAAATTGTAGTCCAAGAGATTCTGTGTACTGTTTTTTGGTCCAATAAGTAATATCTCGGTCTTATCCGAATTTAATAGGAGGAAATTATTGGTCATCCAATCTTTTACATTTTTAACACACTCTGTTAGCTTAGACAGTTCAGAAGTTTCATCTGGTCTTGTTGAGATATATAGTTGAGTATCATCAGCATAACAATGGAAACTAATCCTGTATTTTCTAATAATATCACCAAGGGCCAACATGTATATTGAAAATAGCAGAGGACCTAGGACAGATCCTTGTGGTACTCCATACTTTACTGGTGATAGTTGAGATGACTCCTCGTTTAAATAAACAAAGTGGTAGCGATCGGACAGATAGGATCTAAACCATTTTAAAGCCTGCCCTTGAATACCCGTATAGTTTTGTAATCGATCTATGAGTATGTTGTGATCTATCGTGTCAAGTTCAAGTCAAGTCAAGTTGAGCTTTACTGTCATTCCGCTACATGTGGGGGCATACTGTATTTATGTAGCACTGTGGTCCTGTGAGGCATGACATTTCGTTCCACTGTATGCCCCCACATGTAGCGGAATGACAATAAAGCTCAACTTGACTTGACTTGACTTGAACTTGACACTATAGATCATGACACTTTGTGTCGAACGGAGCACTAAGATCAAGTAAAACTAGCAATGAGGTGCAGCCTTGGTCTGACGCAAGCAGCAAGTCATTTGTAATTTTAACAAGTGCAGTTTCTGTGCTGTGGTGGGGCCTGAAACCTGACTGAAATTCTTCACAGAGATCTTTTTTTTTTAAAGAAGGAGCACAATTGAGCAGACACAACTGTAATTTGCCAGTTCACTAGAATCTAGTTGTGGTTTCTTAATAAGAGGCTTAATAACCGCCAGCTTGAATGGTTTTGGGACGTGACCTACAGATAACGATGAGTTAATAATATTGAGAAGCGGTTCTTCTGCTGCAGGTAACAACTCTTTCAGTAGTTTAGTGGGTACAGGATCTAATAAACATGTTGTTGGTTTAGATGCAGTGATAAGCTTATTTAGTTCTTCCTGTCCTATAGTTGTAAAGCACTGAAGTGTTTTGGGGGGTGCGATGAATGAAGCTGAAGGACTAGAAGCCGTAGGATCTACATTTGTTATTGTATTTCTGATGTTATCTATTTTATCAGTGAAGAAATTCATAAAGTCATTACTATTAAACTGTGAGGGAATATTTAGATC
>NC_081168.1:503644-531144 GCF_012432095.1 Onychostoma macrolepis | reverse complement strand
CTTTCATCAACACTTCCAAAGCTTCACAGTCCTTTGCCAGTTCCTTTCACATTTCATTTCACTCACTAACGTTAGGCAGTTTTCATTTATATGGCGTTTATTGTTGATGATAATATTATTTTTCATATGCATATGCTTATATATGAGATCTCTTGTTTCTGCGTCTTTCTCGCCTGTGTTTTTGATCGAGAGATTCTGGCTTATTCAGGAGATGCGTAATAGTGCCGCAGAGTGTATAACAGTGAAAACACAGAAACAGGGAAAGAGTTAAACTCAAAATTGTTAGACTATTTAAGACTATAATCTCAGTCTTTTGAGTTATTTAAACTTAAAGTTACTTGCCAACCAGAGCTTTACCTCATCAAGGCATGCAAAAAAGATTGTATTGCACACGGGTCATTTTTTAATAGGCAGATAGATCTGGGTATCATCTACATAAAAGTGGAAAGACACGCCATTCATTCTCAGAATCTGACCTAAAGGAAGCATGTAGAGAGAAAAAAGCAAAGGTGCTAGAATAGAGCCCTGAGGAACTCCAGATTCAAGAGGAGACTGAAAAATATCTCTCGGTTAGATAGGATTTAAAACAATTCAAGACTGAACCTTTTAACGCCACACACAGGATTCCAATCTAGATAAGAGCAACAAGTGGTCTATAGTGTAAAAGGCAGCAGAGAACTAAAATCACAGAGTCACCTGCATAGGTAGCAACCAAGATATCATTTATCACGTTCAGCAGAGCTGACTCAGTCTATGAAAAGGGTTCAAACAAGACTGAAAAATTAGTTAAAGGCTTAAGTTGACAACACAACATTTACAGAACCACAGAAATACTGTAGGTGCGTAGTTATTTAAATAACTAGTTATGTGTCTAAGGAAGGCTTTTTGAGCAAAGGAGTAACAGAGGTCAGTTTCAGGCACGCAGGAACAGAACCAGTTTATAAACATTTGGTCAATAAGGAAAGCAAAGCAGGGCCAAAAGACTCGATTAACCATGACGGTGTCACGTTTATGTTCTGTTCTGGTTGATTTCCCTGCGTTTCTGTTCATCCAGCCTTGACCTAGTTTTCCGTTGTTCCCTGATTAGTTCACTAGTCTCTACCTGTGTTAATCAATCTTCTCATTAGTTCCCTATGTTTGGTTCTTGTTTAGAAGTCCTGAGTCTTTGTCCGTTCACCGTCGTGTTTAGGTTTGTCTATGTTTTGTGCTACCCTGCTCCAAGATTCCTGGTATTTACTTTGTGGATTGTAATTAAAGACTGTGTATTTGACACCTCCTGCGTCATGCGCTTCTCCTTCGAGCACAGCACTGTGACAGACGGTGTATTATATCATGAGGTTCAAAGTGTGTGCTTGTATATGAGTGGACTCATTTATACTCATTTATACACTGCACTCGGTTAAAAGACTGAGTTAGATGGGCAGCAAACATGAACATTAAAATCACCAACCAATATAAAATGGTCATAATTTGTAGTGATGTACCCCATTCAAAAATAAAATCTTTAACTAGATGTGGAGGGCGATACAACACGGCCATTACACTCAAATCTTAATAACTACTCTTCAAAACTCTCTCTCTCTCTCACACACACACACACACACACACACACGTAAACTGTCTGATTTGTGTGTTTTTATTCTCAGATCCAGCCCGAGTGAGCAAGAGGATGTAAGTCCATTTCTTTGCTGTAACTCAAATTCATTCATAAACTCCATGTTCTACACAGTCATCTAAAAATAACAATCAGTCAAAGTCAATACAGGGTTAGTAGTTTAGTAGGGTTAAAATAGTTTCATTTCATTTTTACTAATAACTCGTTCTGGTACCATGCTATTCATCATAGAGCACTAACTAGAAATAAAACCAGTACATGTGGAGGAGAGTGGGGCAAGTTGTCACGTGTTACTCCTGCTGTTTTGAGTGGCTCAATCTAAGATGATTCACTGCACAGCAGTTCTCGGTTTCCCTCCGAGTTTTCAAAGATTATTAGACAGATACAGTTCATGTCCTTTTTTATCATGCATATCCATTTATCAATGAACAAAGACCTTCAAAATTGATTGGATAAATGAACAGATTACAATAAGACCTTCTACTTCCATTTACCAAACATGCACACGTCTGATTCATCTTCATCCACCCTAGTCTTCAAACAGCGAAGTCATGTGATTAATAAACAGTTTTCTATGACTCTCTTAGACTTGCAAAGGCATGTTAACCTTGTAAACAGTTACAGAAACACCGCACATGGCTGGGACTGTATGGGGGAGATATTTCACATCTAGGTCAAAGGGGAAGAGCTGCGAAGAGAACTGAAATCAAGCTGAGAGACAGACGCAAACAACTGAACACCACAGCAGAGAAACATACAGTTAACAATGTTGACCTCTATAGTGGGGCATGTTGTCACAGTGGAAACCTGCCAGTAAACAAATTTAACGAAATAGATGTTCCAAATATAATGAAACTGACAAAAATCACTATTAAAGCATCATGTCTGACGGTTTTGTGTATTCAAGAAACCCGAACATAATTCACATAAATAATAATCCCATTTCATTCTCAGGTTAAAGCACCATCATCTGCAAGTAAGTTATGTTGCCTCATATAATATAGTATAATATAATATAATACAAAGTGTAATAATATACCTGTTACGCAGGTCACACATCTCACAGGTTTTCTCTGGATCTGGACTCTCAGGATTTGGACAGGTACTGACCACAGTCAAACACTCTGTGCTTTATCATCATTAATTAGAGGAATGATGTGTGTAATTGTGTTCGTTTGATCCTGCAGTTTCTGTGAGAGCGAGAGGAGCTCGTTTGGTAAGAATCGACTCACTGAATCACAGCCGAAGCGGCTCTGATTCACTGAATCTGAAGAACTCTCTGGATTCGTTTCAGATTCACACGTGAGGAAATCACAGCATCACGAATGGCCTCCTGTTAAAGGAGAGACCGACGGAAGCTTCACCAACCACAGCAAACCTGCGCAGGTACAACATCACTGACGCTTCAGTCGATATTACAGTTAGTCTCAATTCATAAGTTGAGATGAAACCGATGTAGCTACAGATCTTTTCTTCAGCGTTGTAACAGATTATTGAAAAAGAGGAGATTTAGTTCTTTCTGACGATTGTTGATTGGATGTTGAAATGTGGGCGTGGCACTCATAAATGGAGGCGGGTCTAAATGTGAGCTTGCAGACAATTGTGGGCGGAGTTTAGGTGGACTGAACGATTGAAGAGTCTGTCAGGAGAAAAACATCCAGTTATGACAATTTGATTTGTATTTTACATTGTTAAAAAATAAAATAAAACATGCTTCCAGTCAAAGGTTTGAAATCTCTTCTACTCACCGATGCTGCATTTACTTGATCAAAAACATTATTACAATTTAAATAAGTTTTCTAATGTAATTTATTGTAAAATGTAATTTATTCCTGTACTGGCCCAACGAAGGTATCCAATGGTTTAAATGAATTTTTCAGGTAGGCTACAGAAATTAATAAACTAATAAAATGTAAAAAAAAAAAAGTCTACATAGTCTTCACTGTATAAATCAAATATAAATGAATATTCTGACTTTAGGAGAACACATGGGGTGTCACACTATAATCTCATCTGGCTGCAGAATCGTCCTGATCTTCTTAAAACAGCTCAGACCCAGACCAACATCCTCTAAACAGAGACAGGAACTAACACGTGGAATTTGCATTGATCACGTCAATGCAGAGTTTACACCTTTTGGGACAGATGGTCATTTGCATGAAAGACAGAGAAATGGCTGACCTTATACAGTGAACAAAATATCTCTAAACTCTTAGATCTGTATTACCTTTTAGTTTACTAACTGTAAAGTTGAGACCATTGTACCAGTTGCACAGAGACAATTCAAATGATACCAAACATGGCTGTGAGGATGCATCCATGCTGAACACTATATTGTGTTACTGAGTGAGGCGAGGAGAGACTTCTCTCAGCGAGATGTGGAAACTGGTCTGTATGTTAATGCACTGTGTGTGTATCGTCTGTATCTCAGAAGATCAAAGTGTCTGAGGTTCTCACAGCCTTACGCTGCGACCAAAGCTGATTTTTTATGAAAACTGTGATACACTACTGTTCTAAAATTTGGGAAGAAAAATAATAGAAGTAATACTTTTATTAATCAAGGATGCATTCAATTGATCAAAAGTGACAGTAAAGACATTTATAATGTTATTATAGATTTCTATCTCAAATAAATGCTGTTCTTTTGAACTTTCTATTCATCTGTGAATCCTGAAAAATAAAATGCATCACAGTTTCCACAGAAATATTGTGCAGCACAACTGTTTTCAACATTGATAATAATCAGAAATGTTTGTTGAGCAGCAAATCAGCATATTAGAATGATTTCTGAAGATCATGTGACACTGAAGACTGCAGTAATGATGCTGAAAATACAGCTGCACATCACAGAAATAAATTACAGTTTAACACATATTCACATAGAAAACTGCTGTTTTACATTAGAATAATATTTCACAGTTTTTATTGTATTTTTGATCAAATAAATGCAGCCCTGGTGAGCAGAAGAGACTCTTTCAGAAACATTAAGAAATCCAAACTTAGTGTATGACTGAACAGACTGTTCATAAGAAGATCAATAACATGCATTTAGAAAATACACAAGTAATTTCCATTTGACGTGTCCTGCAGGGATTGGTGGATCAGAACTGGTATGTTGGTGCGGTTAGTCGCGTGGACGCTGAACACGCTCTTCACCTGGTCAACCGGGTAAAACACCTTCACTTCACTCCAACATCATGACATTTCTTACAGTTCAGAGACACAAGAACATACAGAAATTCAGTTTAGCAGATTATCGCAACAACAGAAAACAAACATATGAATTATATTTAGATACAGATCTTGATGCCTTCTGTCCACAGGAAGGAGCCTTTCTAGTGCGCGACTGCTCGAAGAACACTACCTATGAGCCCTTTGTCCTCGCTGTGTTTTACGACAAACGAGTATTTAACATTCAGATCCGCTTCAGTGATGAAATCAGCAAATACACTCTGGGAACAGGCCTGAGAACCAATGATGTGAGTCACACACCCACAGAACGCAGTGTAATAATGGTACGTCTTCATCATCATCATCATCATCTCTCGTCTCTTTGTCTTCCAGAGGTTTGACTCGGTCACTGACATCATCAGGTTCCACTCCATTTTTCCCATCGTTCTCGTTGACGGGCGGAAATCTTCCACGGCAGCCAATCAGAGGAGGCAGTGTGTGCTGATTTACCCAATCACAAATCAGGACCTGAAAGAGCTTTTGAAATGAGAGCAAATACAGACAAACCGCAACATCTCCGGGACGTTTAACTGACATTTTAACTTTATAAGACATTTTATAGTGATGTTTGCCTGGCACACACTCAATGAGCCAAAGAGCTCATCTGGTAGAAAGAAGAAAAATCAGTCAATTAATAATGTGGCTGTGTATAGCAATCAAATATCTAAAGGATTCAACATTTTTGACATTTTAAAACACACATGTAGAGTGAGAGCGAGTGTTTGGCTGAATGCAGACACACAAGGACCATTTTTCCAAACTTTTAATCCATTTATAAGTTTTATTTAATCACACTTAATATTTTTTGGCCTTTATGAATAATTTAAAAATAGATATAGTTATGCTTCTTAAGCTTCAGAACTATATACAGATTATAGTTTGACACACACTCATGACACATGTTTAGTTTCTTGAACAGTTTGTGTTTACAAACGAGCAGACGCCCTGAAAATCAAAAGCTATGCTGTAACTTTACATAACATCAACAGTAATAAAAGAAAACTGGTTTACTGGTTTGATCATTTGAGGTAGATTTACAATGATAAACACATCAAACCATCTCGACTGTTTAATGACAATACATTTTACAAAAGGAAAGTTGTTTAATGTACAGACGTTGACAGCGAGTGTACATGTGTGCTGTAGTTTACAGTGAAATACTGAGTCCGTATAGACAAACCTTTTTGTTTGTCTGCAAAAACACTTTTAGTGTACGTCATACGTTTGAGTTTCACAAATGATAAAGCCTCACCCAACAAAGACCATGTGCACAAAAATCAGAAAAGACTCACTTAACACTGATGCTTACGTACTCGTAACATGATTAAAAATGACAGTAAATGACGTGAAATGATTTCAGTGAATGTGAACATTTGTGAATCTCCAAACGCAAGACGTGACGTCTGTTTGAAATGATCCTGTACAGTCGTGGAAAATGACACGCAACATTCTAAAACAGACATTAGAGTTGTTTGAAGCCTCTTGGTTTCAGAGTTCTGACCTTCTTACGAATAACTTTAACATATTGGCAGTTCAGTTTTGCATTTTTTCTTTTTTAGAAAAATCTCTTTATATATATATATTATACATATATATGAACATGTTTGTCATTGCTGCTGTCAAGTGGGCCATGGCAGGACCGGGTAAGTAATGTTGAAAAAAGTTGTTTTTATTCCCAACTATAATATGAGTAGAATAGCTAATACTTGTCTAATCACAACGTATTTGACAAAATGTTTATTGGCATTGAATTACCATTGTCCACCGACCAGCTTTATTACCATTAAACTTTAAAAAGATCTCACATGGGTTTTTTTTTTCAATTGTAAAAAAATGAATACGTGAAATATCTACAGGGGAATGTAGCTGGTTTTTTACGAGAGCAGTTTCTCCGAGACTCCCTTTAGAACAAACTCGATTACCTGATACTTCTGTCCATGGACTTTCTTGAGTTTCATCTTGAATGAAGGCTGTTTCCTCGCCGGTTGTTCCTGCTCGTGATCCACTGAGCGAATCCACTTATAGTTCTTAAGAGTTTGGACGCCAACATTAACCCTCTGAACTGAAGGATTGGGGTGGTTCAGAACCACAACCGGCTGGTTTGGACCGGGAAGCTTGATGCGCTGATTCTCTTTCAGAGGAGTTAACCTCAGTTCTTGATGAAGGCCCATCCCAACCGACGATGATCTGCGTTTCTTGGCTTTTCTCTTTTCTTTCTTGTGTTTTTTACGTGGTGGCGAGTCTTGGTGCTTCTCTTCTCTTTCGCAAAGGTTTCTCTTTAGTATAAGCTTGATGGCCACTTCAGGACTTCCGGAGACGTTCTGCTCGCTTAGCGTGCAGCAGAGAACCGGCCGCGCCGTCAAACTCTCCTCTCGAGCTGGCGCTTCCGGAAGCTTCTTGGTGGGTTCCAACAGAGAACTGGGAATCCTGAACAAAGCTACTTTTGGATACATGTTGGAAACACAAGAATGGTGTTTTTGGCCAGACTCATGTTCAAAATTTCCCTTGTCTTGATGTGAAATGTCAACGTTGTTTGATGGAACGGCGCTCTGGTTTGACAAAACCGATGGTTGAGTCAAATTTGGAGCTTGTTTTGAGTGGCTTGTGTTTAGGGTTTTCTTTGATGTTTTTACTTGACCATGAGTCTTAGATATTGCAGAGCTTTTACAAGTCTCATCCTCTGTCTTTGTTTCTTTGAGACCTGAAGAAGCACCTTTGGGTTTCTCCTCGGTATCCTCCTTTTTAATCAGAATACTACAGACCAGCGATTGCTCTGAATTCTTCCCCTCGTCCTTCGGCTCTTTCATTGCCACCGTCCAGCGTTGTGTTTCTGGCAAGGACTTTGAGGTGCTTTGAGTCGGCGTAGGCGTAGGACAAAGAGAGAAAACTGATGAGATCACGGGAAAGCTTTCAGAACTCACTTCCGGACCTTCGAGCGTGATAATCTCTGGATCCTTGGTCTTCAGGTTGCGCTTGCTCTTAGCTGGTGTCTCTGAAGAACAATGTGGTTTGAGTGCGGACTGAACCGTTTTTGTGATAGTCTGAACATTGGTGCACGTTGAAGGCCGCTGCTGTTTGACTTTGTGAGATGATGAAGACGTGGACGGGCTGACTGGACACCCTTTGGCAACTTGGCATTTAAAGGACAGTTTGCCTCCAGTTGCAGCTGATGAAGGTTCATCCACGTTGCTCTTCTGGTCTTGCGGGGTACCATTGGGTGGGATCAACCGTAGCTCCAACTCTCGAGTCCCATTGATGTTTTTCACCTCGACCAGTTCCACCAAACACCCGGCAGGAATATTGATCTCCTCTGGACAGGACACGGTCAAAGGCTTATTGTGTTGAATTGGCTGGTTCAAAGGTGCCAACAGTTCCACTTGGACACTAGATAACGGGCTTGATGTCTCTGCTGATGATCCTGCAGGTGCTCTGGAGTTCGTTCTTGACTGATTGCTCTTTTCTGAACTAGAGTGCAGTGGACTTTTGATTGTACCACTGGGAAGTATTACTGGTTTCTGCGTCCCAACGTTAGTCCCTGTTGTGGAATGACTAGACCTCTGATCCATCTGGATATTCCTCTTGGATAAGGGCGTATTAAGCAGTGCTCGGAGCGGGGTGTTCAATTCAACAGGTGCTCGGACCTGGACCCTAGGAATGGTTTTTGCAGCCATAGCCTTTTCCGAAACACTAACCCTTGGGCTTTGCTGTAGCGGTTCTGTAGAACCAACATGGACTCTTGGGAACGTGGCTTTCGGAATAAGCTTTTCCGAAATGCAAACCTTGTTTTTCCCATCGGCACTGAGTTGAGAGTTCGATAGGTTGCCGTTTGCCTCCCGTGATCTTAGAACCACTTGCGGCGTGTTGCCTAACGAGTGGCTCGCGCTTGGAGCGCAGCTGGGAACAGCACCGGCGAACTGAGTCTTAGTAACCGGAACGACGGTTGCTGTGTTGGTCATAGACGGCATCGTGAAACTGTAGGTCATCCGGGCACGGTTACTCCTGGTCTGGCTCACTGTTTTACCAATAACAGATGATTGGCTGGGTTGACTTTCACTGGGGTGTTCGACATGGAAATTGGGAATCGCACACTGGTCATTCCTTTCCAGCCAATCTGAAATCCCGAGAGTGTCAGGAACAGATGGACCTTCTGTATCTGGGGTGGATACAGCGAAGTCAGTTATGAAGCCTTCTTCCGCATTTCTCTTGTGTATACGAAGAATATGCTTAACCATGTAATCTCTCCGCACAGCTCCGTACGAGCAGAAGCTACACCTGTACGGGTACGAGCCGGTGTGCAAGACGACGTGTTTCTGAGACTCCGTTTTAGAATATGAGACATGGCTGCAGAGCGCGCAGGAGAAAGTTACCTCCTGATGATGGGACACGTGCCTCTCGAACAGGTCAGTGTCTTTGGTGGAAAAGCGACATTTTGCACAGCACAGGCGATCAGTGTCTTTTCTAGGTATAGCATTGGCCTTGCTGTTCATAAATGACATGAAACTTTGTTGTGAACGCATGGTCAGGACATCAAGTTAACAGTCCTACGGTCCAAAAATCAAAGAATACGTGATCCACATTAGCTGTTTTTTCACTGGTGAGAATCCCTTCCTTTGGGCTCAGCACACCGTTAGTTAATATCTGCACAATGGGTGAGAAAAAAAGAGTGTTTCAGGAAATTAGAAAGGAATACAATACAGAAAGTAGTAATAAACAACTGATTCACAAAGAACACTCTCTTCATTGGTTGTTTTGCAACAACTCTAATTTATGACCTTTGCTTCTAGAAATTCTTTGTAACACAACAACAAAACTGTTAAAGATAATTCATGATGTTCAAATCACTAGTGCATCTTGAAAGAGAATTTAACGGAGCATTAAAGATGACACTTTAGGAAGGCGAAAGTTGGGGATGTCAAGAAGTTTATTATAACCATTGTTGCCTTTTTCAAGGTATTTTGAAAGTGAACCGCATAGAGACCAGAATATCATAAAGACTTGGAAATGCAACCACTAACAATCTTTTAACAACCAAACTGCAACTGACTAATAACCACTCAGAACTAGTACAGTGTACCAGGTTTTGCATTGGTTGTTATCTGATAGAACATTGTCTGAAATGGCCAGTTTTGGGGTCTACATGCTCAACTCTCTAGCGCCACCATCAGCTTGAAGTTTCACTTTTTTAAAAACAGATTTTCTGTTAATAATATTTCAATCCGATGGCATAAAAACTGCATTCATCACATCTGAAAAAGTTGCATTTTTTATTTCATGTTTATTTAATTTATTTGGCTTACAAATGTTTTCTGTTCTTCACTAAATTTGGGTCAAACAGTCATAAGACCATTCTGAACAATACTGATCAAATGAGTCTTTGATATTCAAAACTGTTCACCAGTGACTAGCCCGTGCGCTTAACCATTATTACTTACAGCAAAAAATATACAAATCCAGTGTGAAACCGACATTTGGCAAAACATTTTCCTATAAAATCAAATACAGGTACAATGTTTATGCAATGCAAGAATACAGTCAATGTTCTTGATTTGGCTTAATGGTTAAAATCACAAACACTAATACCAATCCTTTCTGCAGTTTTAATCATATTTATTAGTAAAGATATTGGTATTAATGACTGTACTGCAACGTACAATCTAAAGATCACATTATAGTAATAGTAGTACAGTAAATGAAATAAAACACTTTGAGCTTTTTGTTGGATATTTATGTTCTCAACACTGCAAAAACAACACAGATTTGATAAATGTGTCTCTGCAGCACAGAAGCAGTCATAAGCAGCACAGCTATATTTGTAGCAATAGCCAACAATACATTGTATGGGTCAAAATTATACATTTCTCTTTTATGCCAAAAATCATTAGGATATTAAGTATTTTGTAAATGTCCTACTGTAAATGTATCAAAACTTCATTTTTGTTTAGTAATATGCATGGCTAAGAACTTCATTTGGACAACTTTAAAGATTATTTTCACAATATTTTATTTATTTTGAACCCTCAGATTCCAGATTTTCAAATAATTGTATCTCGGGCCAAATATTGTCCTATCCTAACAAACCATACATCAATGGAAAGATTATTTATTTATTCTGCTTTCAGATGATGTAGACATCTCAATTTAAAAAAAATATCCTCATGACTTGTTTTGTGCTCCAGGGTCACATATTATAAATGCATGCAATATAGTATAAACTGATGCAATTTCTGAGAAGAGGAGGAATGCAGGAATGGCTTCACAGAACAAGCAGTAATTTATTAGGTCATTAACTGCACTGTGCATTGCACAAATCCATCTACACGAGCACCGACGGCTCTGCAGATCTACTGCTCTCTCATCAGGAGGAGATTCTCGTTCTGACTGGATGCACAGCACACAGTAATTCCTCATTCCCCGAGGCGATATAAATAAGAGCATTCACGCATTTCTCGAGTGTTGCGTGAGCCGAGCCCCGCGCGCGCCGCTACGACGCGCGTTCCGGGCGAAAACAGCGATGCGTTAAAACACTAACCTCGCCTTAAAAGCGTCCTCCTCTCAAAAGAGCGACTGATGCGTTTAATTCGTCCATTCTTCACTATTTTCTCAGCGGGTTCGCTTGCATTGTTTTCTATGTGCAGCTGTGACCGCGCAGCAGACCGCGCGCAAGGGTGCGGGCGCGCGGAACACGTGACGCGACGCGCGGCTCTGATTGGCTGCTGGCTGCAGTAGAGCTCTACAGCTCACGCGGGCACCCGCATTTCATAAGCGCAGCGAATCAAAAACATGTGATTTCTCGCTCTGAGGCTGATTGACGATAGAATATGGAGCTCAGAGCGTTTGTTCTGGTAGAATACCGGTTGGTTTAGTCGGTTGACTCATCTGATGCTGTGAGATAGACAGTAAATTCACCCGCACTGTACACTTTTCCTCTTACATAACTTGAGCCAAGATGGCGCTCGTGAAAAACAGACAGGAGCAAGACTGTTGTGTTGTGTTAGTGTGTACTGTCCGCTTCTATTCACACACATTCCAGTTTACAGACAAACTTCACACATTCTGATGCTATTATATAATGGTTATGGGTAATAAATGTATGTATGTATGTATATTTATTTGGTTATATTGGCCACACCCATTTGTAAAAAAAAAGAAAAAAGTCAATTCAATCATCAACAGTTGATCAAATATAATGCCACATTACAGACACAACTCTAATATAAACAATCACAGATTTAAATGATGCCTTCTCTGACCCACTAGTACTACAGTATTAGCTGTACTTGCGGTGTAAATGCATTCATGTCACCTCTGAGCAGCATTAAAGCTCTTCAGTGCCGCCTTTGCAGTGTAAAGTTCCAGATCTATTAGAAGCAATCTAGAAATGGTCTTAGTAAGTGGTTATTCTACCTGATAATTCGGTTCTCTGCTGTTCCAGGTCTATTGAAGACTGTTGCAGCACTAAATCTTCATTATTTAATTTATATGACATATAAATATGACTCTTATGATATCAGTTGGTTATTTTGAGTCTGCTAAAATGAACTCATCACATGCATTTCCTTTTTTCACAGCGATGATTCATCACATACAGGACAGTCAGGCATGTACAGCGTGGTCCGTGAGTCTTATATCACCCCGATGGGTTATTTTACAATAATCATCAGCTGAACGTACATTATATCCCACTTATGGCTGCCAGTACCAAATATATAAAACCACGGACCATGAGTTATTGATTTTTGTTAAGTTATTCATAGAGGCTGAAGAGAGACAGAACACAAGCACAGCAGGACAGAGTTGCCACGAGCGACGGTCATATTATTCTGAAATATGAGTTTGCTGAATGCTGTGATTGTCCATTCAGAACCAAGCATCCCAGATGGACATGGTGCTGAGTTACAAGGGAAACCACTGCTGTAATCAAAACTATCTTTAAAATAAATTAATTAATATACTTAATAAAATTAAAAAGTAAATATATGTTATATATATATATATATATAATACCAATAATACTAATTCCAATACTTTCCGTAGTTTTAATCATATTTAGTAGTATTAATGACAGTAATAAAATAAAAGCTACTTGCACTGCAAACTACAAATCACTTTATAGTAGTACATTAAATACAATAAGCTTTTTGTTGGATATTTATTTTCTTTACAATGTAAAACCACACAAAGGTGATATATAAATACAATAAACAAAAGTATTTTTAAAATAAGTATACTTAATTAATAAAAGTAAATTTTATGTTTTGCAATTAATTTGTAAATTTTACAAAGTAATATATATATATATATATATATATATATATATATATACACACAGACACACACAGTATATATATATATATATACACACAGACACACAGTATATATATATATATATACACACAGACACACACAGTATATATATATATATATATATATATATATATATATATATATATATATATATATATATATAGAATTTGTACTGTAAAAGTAAAAACATTTTCGGACTTTTGGATAAAGATCTCAACCTGTGACACATGGCCGAATTTCAAAGGGAAGAATCATGGGTCTAAATGCTCAAAAGCTGAAATCAGTGGACATTTAAAGCAGGCATTATCATAAACACCATCATCGTTCATTTTCTCTCGTTCTACGTCACTTCCGGCCGGGCGTGTGTGCGCAGGTCTGATCGAGCGCGAACGGTCTTGACTATATATGGGCAAAGCCGAGCCGTCCGCGCGTCGCCGCCTCTTCCGCGTTCAGTGTTCCGCGATCCGCCGGTGACAGAAGCGATCAGAACCGGATCCGTTCCTCACAGCCGCTCATTCATTCACCGCGCAGCAGCCGAGATGTCCTACGAGCTCAGTAAGTCACGCGCCTGTGTGTGTGTGTGTTACTGTATACATACACGCAGTAACTGTGTTGTTCAGTGTGTGTGTGTGTGTGTGTGTGTGTGTGTGTTACTGTATACATACACGCAGTAACTGTGTGTGTGTGTGTGTGTGTGTGTTTAGTGTCGTTATAGTGGTTAGAGCTGGTTGATTTTCATTGTGATGACAGCAGCAGCAGGGTGTGTGTTTACCTGCTCGGTGTGTGTGTGTGTGTGTGTGTGTGTGTGTGTGTGTTAATGGCCTGGTTCAATCTGCTCGGATCATTTACTGAAGCATATCATGGTACTTAAACAAATACCATGGTAATACCATTATTCATGTCCAGAAGCGTAGTGTTGTAATGGGAGGTTTTTGTGAATGCTTAAAGTGTGTATCTTTATAATAGTGCGTGCGCAATAGTGACTAAATTTGTGTAAAAAGTCTTTAGTATCAGTTTTAATCAGAGACTGTGATTGTGATCCAAACACTGATCGGTGAGTTTGAGCATCGTTATCAGTCTGGCACTGATTCAGCCAATGGCGTGCTTTGGGGGCGGGACTCTCGGTCTGACTGACCAATGGCAGACAGGGGTGTGTTTGAAAAACAGTCGTTATTTTTTGCAGCTCTGCTGGGTCCAGATTCACACAACAACAAATATATAAAATTTGTATCTTCTAAATAGTTAATACGATTTTGTATTCCCGAAAATACTTCTTAATAACGTTCTTATTTTTTTCTTAATATTTTGTTATGAAACAAACTTTCTTAAATCCTCAGAGGTGACTCTTAATTTTTACATTTATGCATTTAACAGAGGCTTTTAAGCAAAGAAACTTACGAAAGAGAAACAAACATAAATTTATTGGAATGTTTCAAATATTAAACATTACAAAACTGTGAAACTTGCATATAATGTAATTTAGCAACTGTACATGCACTTCCTCATGCAGGTCTGTTATTATTAGAATCCTGAGATTAACTTCTGTCTAATTTCCTAAACTGATTTTTCCCCGCTGACGCTTCTGTTTCTTGTCATTTTCCTTCCTTAACCAAATAGTTTCCAGGATATGATGGTTAATGTTGTTAAATGAAAATAACTGATGCTTTATCATTGGGAAAAATGACTACAAGTTTCTTCCAATTAAAAAAAAAAAAGTTTAAATATCGTTAAGATTTGTCAATATCGTACGTGATTTGTTAACACAACTGAAAAATGTTCAAGCAGCTACTTCAGTACTTTTTAAGAATTGTTCAAGAATCACACGTTCCTACGAACCTCTTAAGGTCTTTGCGCACTGTGTCTGAAATTATCGTATGCATTTTTTCGTATTCATCGTCATGCACAGAAACCTTGCAAACATAGTGAAAATCGAACCCGATCGGACGAAAGTTTTGTAAATGTGAGGTCGTATTTATTTTTTAATGTGTGACAATTTCAAACTCTGTGTGCAAAGACTTTTAGAATTTTTCTTAATTTAAACTTTTTTTCTCTTCCCGCAGAGAGCGTGTTCGCCAGCCTTCCTCATATGGAAAGGGGCGTGGCCAAGGTTCTGGGCGGAGACCCCAAAGGGAACAACTTCCTGTACACCAACGGCAAGAGCGTGATAATCAGGAACATCGAGGTGAGATCCTGCCGTCGCAAAGGAATATCAGGGGTTCAGTGATGAAAAAAGTTTTAAAAATTGTTCTCAGTTTGAAGAATTACATTCATCGTAACATATATAGTGGAATTTTATAAAAGGGTTTTAAAGCAGATTGTTGTGTAATTATGTATTCTATCATAATTGTACAATACTATGGTATTTTGTACATGCAAAAAAAAAGAAAGTAACTAATTTCAACAAATTTGCCATCAATAAAAACGCTGAATTAGGGCTGCATGACTATGACAAAATCATGATTGTCATTCCCTTGAAACTGTAATTGTGGTTATTAATTACGATTATCACAATTTACGTTAAATGATGTTTATACTGTTGTTTGAAGCAGCTGCATGCCATATTTTTATATATAAATAAACAAGCTGAAAACACTTTTAACTGAAAAACTTACATTGCTTTCTATAGCCTCAAATTCAACTATACATTGGATTGGTTTCTTTACGTAATAAAAAGTAAAAAAATGCATGGTATTGTAATGTTATACTCAAACTAAAATTAAAACAATGATAAAACCTTTAAGATAATCTGAAGAAATAAGAAACGCCTCTTAAGCACGCAGAATAACAGAAGTGGAACAATTAATTGTCGCTTTGAACGATTGCGATTATAAATCCGATGAATCGTGCAGTGTTTTAGACGCAGACACGCTGGTGTATCCTCTCACGATTAAACACTATCTCCTGCAGAACCCAGCGATCGCAGACGTCTACACCGAGCATCCTCATCAGGTGATCGTGGCCAAATACTCTCCCAGCGGCTTCTACATCGCGTCGGGCGGTGAGTGCCGGATCTGAGCTGTGTGTGTGTCTGTGTCTGTCGTTCTTGAGTGTGTCTGTCGTTCTTGAGTGTGTCTGTCGTTCTTGAGTGTCTCTCTCTTTGTGCAGATGTGTCAGGGAAGATCCGGATCTGGGACACGACGCAGAAGGAGCACCTGCTGAAGTACGAGTACCAGCCCTTCGGAGGGAAGATCAAGGACATCGCCTGGACCGAGGACAGCAAGAGGATCGCCGTGGTGGGGGAGGGGCGAGAGAAGTGAGTGACAGCCGCAGGCCACGCCCCCTGCTGCAGGCCACGCCCCAGTGCTCACGCTTTCCCAACTAGGGTTGGGAATCCAAAATCATTCCAATTCCAGAATCGGATGCTTGTTTTAAAACTTCAATTCCGCCTATCAATTCCTGTGTGCGCATGTTGTTTTTTTATGTATTAATCATTCATTCAAGAGATTCATTCAAAAACACTAAAATGAAACAAGTAAATCTAGAGCGAGTCGTTGAATCGTTCCATTCATAAATTACATGAGATTGTTTAGTCGTCTCATTTTTTTTCTTCAGAATTGTGAGAACTACAACCTACATTACATTTTTTTTTAAAAGAACCTCAGTTTATCCGGAATCAGCTCTATTTTGCACACAAACAGCTCTTAATCGAGTCCAGTTTTTATGCAGCCGGCTGATTTTTGTTATTCAGCAGCAATTAAATGTTTTGCAAAGAGACACCGAATAAATGTTTGACTTTTGGAATTGAACTGGAAATTGGAATTAATAAAATTCAAACGATACCCAACCCTAATTACAAGTAACACGAGTTACGTAATCAGATTACTTTTTTAAAGTAACTAATAAAGTAATGCATTACTTTTTAATTCAGAAGGAAATATCGGAGTTGCTTTTTCAGATAAGTGACTCCAGCTCCTGTGTTTCTCATGTATTGAGTGACAGCTCTGGTGTTGAGAGAAATCAGGAGTAAGAACATGCTCTTACTGTAGTTCTAGACTAAACATCAACATTATTTATCATCTCACCTGCACTAAAACACATTCAGTGTTCCTCAAAATCAATAAAAACAGTCAAATGCAAACTCAGAATATTATACAAACCTGCAATAATTAAATGTTAAATAAGACAAATATCATTTATCTATTTAATCACATTTATTAACCAGTTTCTTTGCTACTGATCTTTGATCCAGTTCAACCATACTAAGCAAAAATGACACATCTGTGTTATATTTTAGTTATTGCTGAATAGTGTTGAACTTTCTTCTCCTGCGTCGTATTCTTCATGTGATTAGTTTGAGCGTCCTCTACTGTACAGACGTGAATCTACATCTCCTTCAGTCCGAGCCGCATTCACTTCACTTTTGGTGTGAAAGAACTTTTTATATTAAAAACAAACAAACAAGCCCTGCCCAGATTTAAAAAGTAACTCAAAAGTAACGTAACGCATTACTTTCCATAAAAAGTCACGTAATTAGTTACTCTCTTAGGGAGTATTGTAATGCATCACTTCTGAAAGGAGCTGCCCCAGCACTGCTGACGTGTGTGTGCGCAGGTTTGGTGCCGTGTTCCTCTGGGATTCGGGCTCGTCGGTCGGAGAGATCGTGGGTCACAGTAAGATCATCAACAGCGTGGACATCAAGCAGACGCGGCCGTATCGTCTGGTGACCGGCAGCGACGACAACTGCACCACTTTCCTGGAGGGGCCGCCCTTCAAGTTCAAATGCACCATCAGCGTAAGTGCATGCTTTCTGTACATCACTCCGTATACGGCAGTTTCCACGCAAACACTAGCGCATTCATCCGCCGGACGCATGGACTGTTCTCGAAGCGGTCTCCGTTTGAGAGATTCCTCCTTCAGCGTCTGCACTGTTTCTCTCCAGAAGTTACGAGCGATTTAAACTCTTTTAAACTAGAGTTGCGTGAGTCTCTGAAGCGCCTCTCAAACGCTCCTGACCTGTGTTCTTGCAGCTCTAGTAGATGATGTTTTCGACTGCAGCAACAGCCCGAGAGCAGCTGAAAAAACATATGCATAACCAAAATATGCTTTAGGCCATCTAATTTTATTTTGTTAATGTTTTAATTTAACAACCGCTAAACATGTTCACAGTTGTCTGATGTGAGGTAATGGTCACATATTACAAGGAAATAAGAGTTTATTTATTTTTTATGTGTTTTAGTTTGACACTTACTATTATTGTTGTTTTTTTTTGTTGTTTTTTTCCTTTAAAATGTAAAATTTGTATTATATAATTATAATTAGGGTTGTAAAGGGGCGTCAAATTTCTGGTAAATTTCTTAAATTTTCCTAAAGTTTCCAAAAACTCGTTTCAAAATTTCCATCCCTTTGCAACACTAATTATAATTAAAAAAATATATATAAAAAATTCTACAAGCTACTAACTCTAGCGCACTCTATTCTAATTATATTCTTTAAAATAAAAAACTTGCCTTTTAGACTTGCACTCTATTCATTTACTAACTACTTGTTTTCTTTAAAGAAAAAAAACTAACACTAGCTTCTCTATTCTTTTTCTATTCTATCTGTTTTCTTTTTATTTATTCTATAATTAACCCTTGCTGCGTGTGCTGTTAAGCTGAGACTTGTTACAGCACTTGTGTATCGTTGCTCTTTTGCTGGTTTTGATGGCTTCTGTTGTCCTCATTTGTTAAGTGACTTTGGATAAAAGCATCGGCTAAATGACTAAATGTAAATGTTGCAATACTAATATTTTCATCTTAAGTTCTTCACTTTCAAATGTTTAAAGCCTCAAGGTTTTATTTTGGCATAATACTTCTGAAACGCTTCTGTCCACAAAAATGTTGTGAATGAAGTGAATCCAGCGCTGGCTGATCATCTCTCCTCACCTGAACGTGTTTGTGCTGATCTGATCATAACGACTGCAGATATGAAGCCTGATCAGACAGACCATATTACAGTCATAAATCAGCCACAGCACCCTAGCAACCACAGCTGTGCCCTAGCAACCCAGCAGAGCGCTGCTGTAATCTGATGTTTATATACAGACGGGCGGCTCCCATCCGTCTCTCTCTCTCTCTCTCTCTCTCTCTCTCTCTCTCTCTCTCTCTCTCTCTCTCTCTCTCTCTCTCTCTCTCTCTCTCTCTCTCTCTCTCTCTCTCTCTCTCTCTCTCTCTCTCTCTCTCTCTCTCTCTCTCTCTCTCTCTCTCTCTCTCTCTCTCTCTCTCTCTCTCTCAATTCAGCATGACTGTGTAACATCACAATGTTGCCAAAGCATTAACATATATATATATATATATATATATATATATATATATATATATATATATATATATATATATACCAACAAATAGTAATAAATAAAATCCATCTAAATAAATGAAAAGATAAAGTCAGTTAATCATGTTTAGCATCTAACGTTGTGAATGGTTAACACATATTTAGCAGCGAGTGCAGCTGTTATCATCTTCTCCGAGTAAGAAGGGCATTTTCTCAGCATCTCTAAGTCTTTCTTTCTCTCTCGCTCACATTACGGTTCTTTATTCAGATCTTTAGCTTTTTACTGTAAAGCCCAGAATGAATGTTGTGATGTTTGTGTGCAGGATCACAGTCGCTTCGTGAACTGTGTGCGGTTTTCTCCGGACGGGAATCGTTACGCATCGGCCGGAGCCGACGGACAGGTGAGGCCTTTATCCTCCGCATCTCACAGATCCTTCACATTTCTTCATTTGACAGGAACTTCTTCTGAAGTGGCTTGCAGTGCACTAGCACAGGCTGGAACAAAAATTATTTATTTTTATTTATTTATTTAAAATTTAAAAGCATTTTTTGCTTGTTTGGTTTAAAGAGCTTCAGGTTTGTTGTTGTTTGTAGGGTTGCACAACTTTGCAAAAATAGTATTGATTAGATATCATATTAATAATAATAATAATATCATCATCATTAATTATATAAAATGAATAATGTCATCAGTACCAATAATAATCATTGTCATCAATATTAGGTATGTATTACTATATTTTAATTTATATCTTCTCTATTTTCTTATACTGCACAATAACTGAGTAAAAAAGAAATTGTGCGTTTAATTATAAAATAACTTGGTTTGTAGTTGTATAATTAATATTAATATTATTTTATGATCATTAAAAAATACACAATTGTACTGCAAAATAAAAACATAGTATTTAATTAAAAATAATAACTTAATTGCTATAAATATTCTATAAATATTAGGATTTGTTCACGCATGCATGCATAAACAAAAGTGTGTATGTGTATATATATATATATATATATATATATATATATATATATATATATAAAATATAGTATTTTTATTTACTTGTTTATGAACATAAATGAATCCTAATTAAAAATAACTTTATTCTGTTAGCTTTCTAATTACACTTTTTTTTTTTTTTTTTTTTTTTAATTTATGAACATTAGTATATTAACAAAATATTGAATAATGAAAATAAATAATAAAGTTGAGTATTTCATTTAAAAAATAAATAAATATATGGTACAAAGGTCAATTTTCAATATTGATATTTAATCTTATTTTTTTTTATTTTGTAAGATTAAGCGTTGAGGTTTTATTTTGCGTTGTTCACCCGGTTCTGTGTCCTGTTCAGATTTTCCTGTACGACGGTAAAACTGGAGAGAAGCTGGGGTCTCTGGGAGGAGATAAGGCTCATGACGGAGGCATCTACGCTGTGAGTGTTTATCAGCTTCTTTACTTTAAAAAGTTAGGAGCACCAGCAAAAATTAATGAGCACCATAACTACAAACGATATATTAACAGATTTCATCTTTACATTCTTAACTTTAATGCAGATTGGTTAATATATTAGCTGTCAATCACTCAGGTGACGGAGCTGTAACTACCGCTGAAGAAGAGAGAAAATGAAAGGAAACACTGACAGATGTCTTTTGTAAACCACCTAAAATTAATCTGAGTTTGGTTAAACACCGAGAGCGAGCTCCTCTTCGGCGAGGCTTAGGATGGTGTATGCAGTGTTCAATTTTACGTTCAGCTCTGTCTGTTGTGCAGAACGGCTGGCAGCTAGGGGTGTGCGATATCTTCAGTAACGAGAATTAGACGATATTTTGCTTGTGTTATTGTGCTGATCTTAAGGACTACCGTGGACGGCTGATTTTGATATTCTTCATATTCTGTGTGGTGGTCAGCATCAAGTCACTGTTAATAAGTGAGTCACTGCGACTGAACCGAATCATTTAAATGGTTGATTCATTCAGGAACGAAACGAATCACTGTCATGTTGCTCAGAGACGCGAGACAGTGCTGTGGCTTTGTTTGGAATTAATTTTGCTGTCGAAAAACAGGAAATATGGCATCTACAACGCAAGTCTCTTAATATTAACCTTGTTTATTGAACTGTTGTATAAAATCAATATCACATCTGTAATCATGCTGATTTTTGTTCACGTGATATTAACTATACGAGATGTGGCGAATGCTGTTAGTGTTCCTGCAAACGCCGTCCCACAGGCTTTAAAGTGAAGCAGTGCATCGAGCGCAGAGCATCTTCACAGCGGAGCCACTCGAAGTCTTTCAGCCACTCTCTCAGTACGCCTGTACGCCGCCTTTTCAGCTGCTGGGTCAGCATTCACCACATGATCGCGATCACCAGCAACATTATTTGTAACTTTAGGTGGTTTACAAAAGACATCTGTCAGTGTTTCCTTTCATTTGCATCTCCTGCAGTAGTTAGCTCCCGGTCACCTGAGTGATTGACAGCTAATGTTAACCAATCTAAAATCTGCATTAAATTTAAGAACGTAAAGATGAAGTTATGTATCGTTTGACCGGTCACCGTATCAGCACACAGAAGGCACATAACTGTGAACGTTAGAGAAATGAAAACAGGTCGCACTGCAACAATTATATGCACTCGCACAAATGCTCCCAAATATATTTTGAGGTCGCACCAAAATGGTCGCAATTTCGAGCCTTGCACGTGATGATGATGATGATGCTGACTCTTCCTCAGGTGAGCTGGAGTCCTGACAGCACGCAGATGATCTCGGCGTCGGGGGATAAGACGGTCAGGCTGTGGGATGTGGGCAGCGGGACAGTGGTCAGCACCTTTAACCTGGGCTCAGATGTTCTGGACCAGCAGCTGGGCTGCTTGTGGCAGAAGAACCACCTGCTCAGCGTGTCTCTGTCCGGATACATCAACTACCTGGACAGGAACAACCCTGACCGGCCGCTGCGCACTATCAAGGTGAGACGCGCCTGCCGCTCGCCCCGGCTGCTCTGAGATCAGCGCAGTGATGCTGTTATTACTGTGTTATTACTCAGGGACACACCAAATCCATCCAGTGTCTGACGGTCCATAAGGCAGACGGCCGGCCCAGCATCTACTCGGCCAGCCACGACGGACACATTAATATCCTTCTGACATTATTAAATATGTCACTCGCTTTGCAATAAACAGACAAAACGCTTGATGTGGGACAGGAGACAGCGGTCAGAATGACACCAAAGCTGAGTGCATGTGGCCAAAATATGAGTTATTATACAGCGGTGGCCAAAATTATTAGAGCACTGGTATATTCAGCAGCTAAAAACGGTTTTAAGTCAGTTATTTCTATCTTTTGCTGTAGTGTGCCGGGAGGAAATATTTACATTTCCAAACATTAATTTAGCCATTAATTGCAATAATCCAGTGATATTTCTGAGATGTGATCTGATCATCATCATCTGTCTGAAGTGACATGAAGAAACAGAACAAACTGAGACTAAATCCAGAAGAACTGTCTCTTCATGTCATTTTTGTGATTTGTGAAAAATTTGACATAAAAGATAATGTATACATCTACAATTGCTTTTATTTTGGTAAAGATCACCTGGAAATCAGTTCAGGCGGCATATGTAGCGTTTAAGTTAGTTTCTGAAAACTTACTGATCAGCTGACCACGAGAGGCCAAAACACACCAAATATCGTCTAATTACTGTTAGAATATGTCAGATGTGAGAGTGTGTCCTTGACCTGAGCTGCACATTACTGGGACGCGGCGAGCGGCGAGAACGAGGAGTTCCTGGGTAAAGGACACTCAAACCTGGTGTCCAAGATGACTGTGGACGAGTCCGGACGTCTGGTGACCTGCAGCATGGACGACACGGTCCGCTACACCGACCTGAGCAAGAGAGAGTACAGGTGAGCTTCTCTCTCTCACACACACACACACACACACACACACACACACACACACACCTGTGACCAGACACCAGCTGAAGCTCACCTGCTGTGTGTGTGTGTGTGTGTGTGTGTCAGTGCGTCTGATGTAGTGAAGATGGACATGCAGCCCAAGTGTGTCAGTGTGGGTCCAGGAGGTCTTGCTGTCACCGTGTGCATCGGACAGGTACAGAAACACACACACACTCTCACTCTCACTCTCTCACACACGCGCACGCTCACTCTCTCACACACGCGCACGCTCACTCTCTCTCACACACGCGCACGCTCACTCTCTCTCACACACGCGCACGCTCACTCTCTCTCACACACGCGCACTCTCACTCTCTCTCACACACGCGCACTCACTCTCTCACACACGCGCACTCTCACTCTCTCTCACACACGCTCACTCTCTCACTCTCTCTCACACGCCGCACTCTCACTCTCTCTCACACGCGCACTCTCACTCTCTCTCACACACGCGCACTCTCACTCTCTCACACACGCGCTCTCACTCTCTCTCACGCCACTCTCACTCACTCTCTCACGCCACTCACTCTCTCACGCCACTCACTCTCTCACACACGCCAGCACTCTCACTCTCTCTCTCTCACACACGCGCACTCTCACTCTCTCTCACACACGCGCACTCTCACTCTCTCTCACACACGCGCACTCTCTCTCTCTCACACACACGCACTCTCACTCTCTCTCACACACGCACTCTCACTCTCTCTCTCACACACGCGCACTCTCACTCTCTCACACACGCTCACTCTCACTCACTCTCTCTCACTCTCACTCTCTCACACACGCGCACTCTCACTCTCTCACACACGCACTCTCACTCTCTCTCACACACACACACTCTCTCACTCTCTCACGCCGCACTCTCACTCTCTCACGCTCACTCTCACTCTCTCACGCTCACTCTCACTCTCTCACGCTCACTCTCTCACACACACACTCTCTCACTCTCTCACGCTCACACACACGCTCTCACACAGTCAACTGATTAATTGAATCCAAAATAAATGTTTTTGTTTGCATAATGTGTGTACTGTGTATATTTATTATGTGTATATATAAATACACACGCATGCATGCATGTTTAAGAAAAATATATTTATATATAAAATGTATATGTACATAAATTTAAATTATATGTGAATATAAATTAGTGCTGCTGTCAAATGATTAATTGCAATGAATCGCATCCAAAATAAGTTTTTGTTTACATGTGTACTGTTTATTTTTGTGTATCTATAAATACACATTTACATGTGTGTGTATATATGTATATAATTATATTTTATATTATATATAAATATATTTAACACTTTTCTTAAATGTATACATGCATGTTATGTGTGTGTGTGTGTATGTATGTATGTGTGTATATATATATATATATATATATGTGTATGTGTGTATATATATATATACACACACACACACACACACACACACACACACACACACATTATGTAAACACAAACTTATTTTGTATGTGATTAATCGTTTGACAGCACTATTATATCATAATTATGGAGTTGCAGCAGCAGTGCTGAGTGTGTGTTCTGTGCAGCTGGTGCTGCTGAAGGACAAGAAGAAGCTCTTCACGCTGGACTCTCTGGGATACGAGCCCGAGTCCGCAGCCGTTCACCCAGGGGGCGGAGCCGTGGCTGTGGGCGGAGCTGTAAGTCACCAGTCAGACTCTGGCTATTAGCATAATCACTGAAGCTCAGACTGATGCTGTGTGTGTGTGTGTGTGTGTGTGTGTAGGATGGGAAGGTGCGTCTGTACTCGGTTCAGGGGAACACTCTGAGGGATGATGGGAAGGTGCTGGAGGTGCAGGGGCCTGTGACGGACATGTCGTACTCTCAGGACGGAGCGTTTCTGGCCGTGACGGACGAGAAGAAGGTCATCTCTGTGTTCACGGTGGCTGATGGATACACGGTAAACTCCTCTCCCTCAGATCTTCATCACACTCCTGCAGCAGTCATGAACAGCACTTCCCTCCTCTGATATTATGAGAGCTTTGTTTCTTAATATGCATAAACTAGGAATGTCCAGAGAATTAAATAGTTTACTAAAATAATTATAATTCAAATAAAAAAATAAAAAATAAATTTTATGATTCTAGAACGTTTAAGAGCTGAATGTTCTCCAGGGTTCCTGTTCTCTTAAACCAGTCCATAACTTTTATACTCATCCGTGATTTTATGGATAAAGACTTTTAAATGTATCTCTTTATTTTTGCCATTTCTATTTGGTCAAATATTTTAGAGCTTGGCTTAACTATAGAAATATATTAATTATAAAAGCGTCTATGGAGTTTTCAGATTTTATTTATTTACATGGCTTTTCCACTGGTCTGTGATTTTTATTTATTTATTTATTTTTTTTTAATAATTCATTCAAATTAATTAAACACTTTTAAATAGACAGCAGCAATAATATTGTCACATTTTGTTTAGTTCAGAAGTGTGATCTCTATATGTGACCCTGGAGCACAAAACCAGTCATAAGGGTCAATTTTGTGAAATTGAGATTTATACATCATCTGAAAGCTGAATAAATAATCTTTCCATTGATGTATGGTTTGTTAGGATCGGACAATATTTGTCTGAGATACAACTATTTAAAATCTGGAATCTGAGGGTGCAAAAAAATCTAAATATTGAGAAAATCACCTTTAAAGTTGTTCAAATGAAGTTCTTAGCAATGCATATTACTAATCAAACATGAAGTTTTGATATATTTACGGTAGGAAATGTACAAAATATCTTCATGAACATGATCTTTACTTAATATCCTAATGATTTTTGGCATAAAAGAGAAATGTATAATTTTGACCCATACAATGTATTGTTGGCTATTGCTACAAATATAGCTGTGCTGCTTATGACTGCTTCTGTGCTGCAGGGTCACATATGAGACAAAATTTAAAAAAATCTGTATCCAGAATGGTGCAGCTGTAGTTTGACTCATGTGGATGTGTTTCAGGAGAAGAACGAGTTCTACGGTCATCACGCGAAGGTGGTCTGTCTGTCCTGGTCACCTGATAACGAGCACTTCGCCACCGGCGGGATGGACATGATGGTCTACGTGTGGACCGTAAACGACCCCGACAAGAGGATCAAAATACCAGGTAATGAGCGCGAGCGTCTCAGCGCCTCGGTGAGCAGCGCTCCTGATCTCTGACTCTCTCTCTCTCTCTGTGTGTGTGTGTGTGCAGACACCCACCGGCTGCATCACGTCAGCGGTCTGGCCTGGCTCAACGCAAACACACTCGTCACCACGTCCCACGACGCCTGCGTCAAACAGTGGACTCTCAAGATCTAAACCCAACAGAAACGCTCTCGCTGTCTTTCTCTCGCTCTTCCTCTGTTCTCTGTCCTTAGATCACCGCTGGAAACTGAGTGGAACACAGGCATCAAGCACTTCCCCTCACACACACACACACACACACACACACACACACGCATACATATGTGACCAGAATCTGTCATGTGACATTCCAGACGCAGGGGTCAGAGTTCACGAGGTGTTCCTGAGCCCTGATTGGCCATGAGCTACTCTTCCTTCATGAGGAGGGACTTTAGGGAGCAATAATCATCAGAAACCAATCACAGAACCTGTGTGTGTGTGTGTGTGTGTGTGTGTGTGTGTGTGTGTGTGTGTGAGACAGTATTTTGCTCTCTTCTAACCCTCATGTGATGTTTATTTACCATGTTTTTGATTGGATGTCTCTGATTCGTTTTTTTCATTGGGTGGATGTGATTCATAATTATATTAATGATAATAAAACACTTTTTATGCACTTTCTTCTCCTGTCCGGTTTGTTACAACTGATTCACAAACACAGGTGAACCTGAGGAAATACAGCGTACACGGCACAAAATGACTTTCTTGCTCAGTACTTCTGTTTTCCAGCACAATCCTTAAATCGAGATACTTGAAAAGCAAAGTAACTTAAGATAAGTCCTGTTTTCTGAAAACTATCAAAATGAAGCGACTGTTTGGAAAAGTGTGGAATTTGTAATTTCCAGTCTGGAAAAAAGCAAGCAAGAGTATATATATATATATATATATTATAAAATAGAAAATTAAGAATTTAATGAAAATAAAATTTCATTAAATAATTAATATTAATAAATTAA
>NC_081168.1:496144-498644 GCF_012432095.1 Onychostoma macrolepis | reverse complement strand
TGTACAGAGTGATTGAACACGGTGTGTGTGTGTGTGTGTGTGTGTGTGTGTGTGTGTGTGAGAGAGAGTCTCTGTGTGTGTGTGTGTGTGTGTGTGTGTGTGTGTGTGAGAGACTGAGTCTCTGTGTGTGTGTGTGTGTGTGAGTGTGTGTGTGTGTGTGTGTGTGTGTGTGTGTGTGTGTGTGAGTGTGAGTGTGTGTGTGTGTGTGTGTGTGTGTGTGTGTGTGTGTGTGTTTGTTTGAGTTTTAGACCATCAGAGTGAGGACAAGCTTGTAAAGTGAGGACATTTTGGCCGGTCCTCACTTTCTGGGACCCCTTTAAAGGCCTGTTTGAGGGTCAAGACTTGGTTTCAGGGGTCAGGTTATAATCGGGTAAAGGGTAGGGTTAGGGTGAGGGTTTGGGTGAGGCACTTAGTTCTGAAGGGTTAGGGTCAGGAGCTGGAGACTGCATTGTGTCAATGTATGTCCTCACAAAGATAGCTATACAGAGTGTGTGTGTGTGTGTGTGTGTGTGTGTGCGCGTGCATCATGTATGATTAACTCTCTCACACACACACACACACACAGAGAGAGAGAGAGACGGGTCACCAGTGCTGTTTTATATCTCTCTCTCTCATATGTTTGTTTTTCTGTCAGTGGCTGGATTTCCGCTGTGAACTGATGATATTTATCTGCTGATTACTGTTTGATTTCAGGCTCTTTTTGTGTAAAACATGTGTAACAAAAAGCAAGTTAGCACTTAGCATGTGTGCTCTTTATTTATAGAGTTTTATTCATTCAGCCGACATGTTGAAATGACTAGAGATGACCATATTAATAATGATTAGTACAAATTATTATGATTATTATAAGCCAGACTTTGTTTAATTTATTTTTATCCATATGTAAAAGGAGATACATCTCTCAATGCACAATATTTGATAAGATGTTTTTGTTTTTCTGCTATAATATGTCAAAGGTGCTGTTTATACAGTAGATTACAGATTATTTTACAGCTGAAACACATGCACAGGTTCACTTCTTGTCTATTTTCTTTCATATCTCGTCTTTCAGTTTAGTGGAAAGAAAACATCTAAAATACACATTGAAGTGTTTGTTTTATTGCACTTTATCTGTTTGCGTCTGTAGATTTCAGTTCCAGTCCATATCTGTAAAGAGCCTACATTAGTCTTCCTTTTTCCAATAATCCATTTCACTCATATGTCCATCAGTGACACATAGATCTGCTACACAAAATATATATATTATAGCAATACAGCTCCTTCTAAACCCATCCATCATTGTTATAATCAGATCAGCACCGAGGCATTATTTATTATATCAACAGCATGACTTTCTGTAAAGCTGCTTTGAAAGCATGTGTTTTTGTGGAAAGCGCTTTACAAATACGTTTGACTGACTCACGCTGACCTTTGATCTTGAGATCTGATTGCAGAAGTCTGGCATTCCGTCCGTTCACAATTAATACCTTATGCTATATAACCTGTACACTACCATTCAAAAGGTTTTTTTTTAAGAAATTAATACTTTTACGCATCAAGGGTGCATTAAATTGATGAAAAGTGACAGTAAAGACATTCATAATGTCACAAAAGATTTCTATTTCAAATAAATGCTGTTCTTTTGAACTTTCTATTCATCTGTGAATCCTGAAAAATAAAATGCATCACAGTTTCCACAAAAATATTGTGCAGCACTGTGTTCAACATTGATGATAATCAGAAATGTTTGTTGAGCAGCAAATCAGCATATTATTATGATTTCTGAAGATCATGTGACTCTGAAGACTGCAGTAATGATGCTGAAAATACAGCTGCGCATCACAGAAATACATTACAGTTTAACACATATTCACATAGAAAACAGCTGCTTTACACTGTAATAATATTTCACTGTTTTACTGTATTTCTGATCAAATAAATGCAGTCTCGGGGAACAGAAGAGACTTCATTCAGAAACATTACAAATCTAAAGTTACTGAACTGTTGTAGTGTGTATTATAAATAAGTTGTGTAAAAGTGTAAGAAATTATATAGAAGAATGTGTAAGTATTATGTAAGTAGTGTGTGTTGTCCTCCAGCAGGGGTCGCTGTGTGTCTGTCTGTTTGTCGTGTGTGTGTGTGTGTGTGTGTGTGTGTGTGTGTGTGTGTGATGATTCTCTCACAGATTTTAACTCATCCTGCACAATTACACACATTCATAAACAAACCAGCACAGAAAATGTGGAAATCTGTACATGAGTGACGTTCCTCAAGACGTCCTCGGTCCTGCAGAGTTGAGCTCACCTGTGACCGTCTAGAGATCATGAGTTTGAGTGAAACTCTGCAGGACAGAATGTGCTTCATGTTTACTGTGTGTGTGTGTGTGTGTGTGTGTGTGTTTCAGGGGTCTGATTGTGTGAGATGAAGGAAGAGACCAAACCGGAGGAAATGATGCACAAAGACAGCAGTGACGTCAAAACCCCACCTAAACAGGTGTGTGTGTGTGTGTGTGTGTGTGAGA
>NC_081168.1:486144-493644 GCF_012432095.1 Onychostoma macrolepis | reverse complement strand
AGTATGTAGTGTGAAGCGTGTAGTGTGAAAGACAGACAACCATACATGAAACCACATCTGTCTCACTGTCTGCAGTAAAACCCCAGTGAATATTATTTTACCTGTAAATCTTTTCGTTATTTGCTGTGGTTTCCAGTATGGTTGTCTGTCTTCAGTGTGTAGTGTTTAGCGTGACATGTTTAGCGTGAAGCGTGTAGTGTGTAATGTGATGCGTGTAGTGTGAAGTATTTAACGTGAAGCGTGTAGTGTTTAGCGTGAAGTGTGTAGTGTTTGGCATGTAGTGTTCAGCGTGTAGTGTTTAGCGTGAAGTGTGTAGTGTTTAGCGTGTAGTGTTCAGCGTGAAGCGTGTAGTGTTTAGCGTGAAGCGTGTAATGTGATGCGTGTAGTGTGAAGTATTTAGCTTGAAGCGTGTATTGTTTAGCGTGAAGTGTGTAGTGTTTAGCGTGTAGTGTTTAGCGTGAAGCGTGTAATGTGATGCGTGTAGTGTGTAATGTGATGCATGTAGTGTGAAGTATTTAGCTTGAAGCGTGTATTGTTTAGCGTGAAGTGTGTAGTGTTTAGCGTGTAGTGTTTAGCGTGAAGCGTGTAGTGTTTAGCGTGAAGTGTGTAGTGTTTAGCGTGAAGCGTGTAGTGTTTAGCGTGAAGCGTGTAGTGTTTAGCGTGAAGTGTGTAGTGTTTAGTGTGTAGTGTTTAGCGTGAAGTGTGTAGTGTTTAGCTTGAAGTGTTTAAACACTTTTAGTGTGAAGTGTGTAGTGTTTAGCGTGGCGTGTAGTGTTTAGCGTGAAGCGTGTAGTGTTTATCGTGAAGTGTGTAGTGTTTAGCGTGAAGTGTGTAGTGTGTAATGTGATGCGGTAGTGTGTAATGTGATGCGTAGTGTGAAGTGTTTAGCGTGAAGTGTAGTGTTTAGCGTGAAGTGTTTAGCGTGAAGCGTGTAGTGTGTAATGTGATGCGTGTAGTGTTTAGCGTGAAGCGTGTAATGTGATGCGTGAAGTGTGTAGTGTTTAGTGTGAAGCGTGTAGTGTTTAGCGTGAAGCGTGTAGTGTGAAGCGTGTAGTGTAATGTGATGCGTGTAGTGTGTAATGTGATGCGTGTAGTGTGTAATGTGATGCGTGTAGTGTGAAGTGTTTAGCGTGAAGTGTGTAGTGTTTAGCGTGAAGTGTAGTGTTTAGCGTGAAGTGTGTAGTGTTTAGCGTGAAGTGTGTAGTGTTTAGCGTGAAGTGTTTAGCGTGAAGCGTGTAGTGTGTAATGTGATGCGTGTAGTGTGAAGTATTTAACGTGAAGCGTGTAGTGTTTAGCGTGAAGTGTGTAGTGTTTGGCATGTAGTGTTCAGCGTGTAGTGTTTAGCGTGAAGTGTGTAGTGTTTAGCGTGTAGTGTTTAGCGTGAAGCGTAGTGTTTAGCGTGAAGCGTGTAATGTGATGCGTGTAGTGTGAAGTATTTAGCTTGAAGCGTGTATTGTTTAGCGTGAAGTGTGTAGTGTTTAGCGTGTAGTGTTTAGCGTGAAGCGTGTAATGTGATGCGTGTGTGTAATGTGATGCATGTAGTGTGAAGTATTTAGCTTGAAGCGTGTATTGTTTAGCGTGAAGTGTGTAGTGTTTAGCGTGTAGTGTTTAGCGTGAAGCGTGTAGTGTTTAGCGTGAAGTGTGTAGTGTTTAGCGTGTAGTGTTTAGCGTGAAGCGTGTAGTGTTTAGCGTGAAGTGTGTAGTGTTTAGTGTGTAGTGTTTAGCGTGAAGTGTGTAGTGTTTAGCTTGAAGTGTTTAAACACTTTTAGTGTGAAGTGTGTAGTGTTTAGCGTGAAGCGTGTAGTGTTTAGCGTGAAGCGTGTAGTGTTTATCGTGAAGTGTGTAGTGTTTAGCGTGAAGTGTTTAGCGTGAAGCGTGTAGTGTTTAGCGTGAAGCGTGTAGTGTTTAGCGTGAAGTGTGTAGTGTTTAGCGTGAAGTGTTTAGCGTGAAGCGTGTAGTGTGTAATGTGATGCGTGTAGTGTGTAATGTGATGCGTGAAGTGTGTAGTGTTTAGTGTGAAGCGTGTAGTGTTTAGCGTGAAGTGTGTAGTGTTTAGCGTGAAGCGTGTAGTGTGTAATGTGATGCGTGTAGTGTGTAATGTGATGCGTGTAGTGTGTAATGTGATGCGTGTAGTGTGAAGTGTTTAGCGTGAAGCGTGTAGTGTTTAGCGTGAAGTGTGTAGTGTTTAGCGTGAAGTGTGTAGTGTTTAGCGTGAAGTGTGTAGTGTTTAGCGTGAAGTGTTTAGCGTGAAGCGTGTAGTGTGTAATGTGATGCGTGTAGTGTGAAGTGTTTAGCGTGAAGTGTGTAGTGTTTAGTGTGAAGCGTGTAGTGTTTAGCGTGAAGCGTGTAGTGTTTAGCGTGAAGCGTGTAGTGTTTAGCGTGAAGCGTGTAGTGTTTAGCGTGAAGTGTGTAGTGTTTAGCGTGAAGTGTTTAGCGTGAAGTGTGTAGTGTGTAATGTGATGCGTGTAGTGTGAAGTGTTTAGCGTGAAGTGTGTAGTGTTTAGCGTGAAGCGTGTAGTGTTTAGCGTGAAGTGTTTAGCGTGAAGCGTGTAGTGTGTAATGTGATGCGTGAAGTGTGTAGTGTTTAGCGTGAAGCGTGTAGTGTGTAATGTGATGCGTGTAGTGTGTAATGTGATGCGTGTAGTGTTTAGCGTGAAGTATTTAGCGTGAAGCGTGTAGTGTGTAATGTGATGCGTGTAGTGTGTAATGTGATGCGTGTAGTGTTTAGCGTGAAGTATTTAGTGTGAAGCGTGTAGTGTGAAAGACAGACAACCATACATGAAACCACATCTGTCTCACTGTCTGTCTGCAGTACAGTGTTAATTTTGGCAGGCATTTTTGATTTAGTCTTAGTTTTTATCATGAGACGAAAATGCTTAATAGTCTTAGTCACATTTTAGTCATTTGAGTCTTTCATAGTTTTAGTCTCGTTTTAGTCGACGAAAAGTCATTGCATTTTTGTCAACTTTTAGTCATTACTTTTAGTCAAACTGCAGTTACCAACATTTATTTTGGTAGCCATTTTATATGTAGTTTTCAAACAAAAATAGTCATTAATTAATCTCTCTTTAAATCAATTAAGCTTATGAGAAATTTGAATCAAGGATTGAATTTGGAAAAACTGGAATAAATATTCATTTTTTGGTAGAGATACAAATTAAACTAATTTTTCAGTTACAGTAGTATACATTTATTTAACATTTTTCCTTGGTTAACTAATGACACAGATAGGTATTTAATAGGAATGCTGTCCATTTAAAACGGCTGCATGTAATACTGACACACATTCAGTTTTCTTTTCACCCACCTGTTTACGTTCACTTAAGCCATATCCGACTGTTTTTACGTGAGATATTCTACTACACAATAGACATTTGGACTGCTGTGTATGTATTTGAGTACCGAGAACTGATCGCGCGCTGTATGAGAACTGAAGAAGTGGAGCGTGCGCGAGAGCACTTCTATCAGCGCGATTCCGCCTATCCTGCCTTCACTAACTTTAAGTTAATCGACAACGAATTGTGACTCCCGGGAAAAATGGGACATCTGGTCACCCTATAGCTAACCCTTCAGGTGCTGAGGCCATTGTTTCAGATCGCTAGTTCGCATTTTGGTAGCCAATCCGTCCGCGGCTGCCTTACTGAGACTAGATATATTAGTATATCTGAGTGTAATCCAATGACAGGGACGCACATTTTGAAAGACAAGACACTTAACTTAGCCTATAGGATGTATTTTGAATGTCTGGTAGTCCTCAAATAACAAAGAAGCGGCATAAATTTCATCATAGTTTTTATCATCAGATATTATTTTTAGCTCGTCAACGTCTTGTCTTAGTCACAGAAAAAAGGTTCGTTAACGAATATTTTTCGTCTTCGTTGACGAAATTAACACTGCTGCAGTAAAACCCCAGTGAATATTATTTTACCTGTAAATCTTTTCGTTATTTGCTGTGGTTTCCAGTATGGTTGTCTGTCTTCAGTGTGTAGTGTTTAGCGTGAAGTGAGTAGTGTTTAGCGTGAAGTGAGTAGTGTTTAGCGTGAAGTGTTTAGCGTGAAGCGTGTAGTGTTTAGCGTGAAGCGTGTAGTGTTTAGCGTGAAGCGTGTAGTGTTTAGCGTGAGCGTGTAGTGTTTAGCGTGAAGCGTAGTGTTTAGCGTGAAGTGTTTAGCGTGAAGCGTGTAGTGTAATGTGATGCGTGTAGTGTGAAGTATTTAGCGTGAAGCGTGAAGTGTTTAGCGTGAAGTGTGTAATGTGATGCGTGTAGTGTGAAGTGTTTAGCGTGAAGTGTGTAATGTGATGCATGTAGTGTTTAGCGTTAAGTGTGTAGTGTTTAGCGTGAAGCGTGTAGTGTGTAATGTGATGCGTGTAATGTGAAGTGTTTAGCGTGAAGCGTGTAGTGTTTAGCGTGGTGTTTAGCGTGAAGTGTTTAGCGTGTAGTGTGTAATGTGAAGCGTGAAGTGTTTAGCGTGAAGCGTGTAGCATGAAGCGTGTAGCGTGAAGCGTGTAGCGTGAAGCGTTCAGCGTGAAGCGTTTAGCAAGAAAGTATTTAGTGTCACGTCTGGCTCAAAGCCGTGACAAAAGAGTGGAGGACATAGTCAGCTTGGTTTGGGTGCAATGAAAACATTTATTAACATAAATATAAAAGTAAATAAAACAAGAAATTAACACAAATCAAATACAATTTCTGTCAGGCACATGATTAAATCAAAGCATCAGACAGAACCAAGGAAATAACAAAAGCCAAGTAAACAAAGACCCAAACTCAAAACAGACGCAAACAGGAGCAGACCAGCATGCCAAAAAAGCCTAAGCTTTATAGTGGGGAGAACAGGTGTACATCGTTCAACTTGATGAGTCTCCAGCCACACCCACTGGCCGGCCCTAGCAGGAAGAACGGGAGACCCGTCACATTAGCGTGAAGCATGTACTGTGAAGTGTTTAGCGTGAAGCGTGTAGTGTTTAGCGTGAAGCGTGTAGTGTTTAGCGTGTAGTGTGTAATGTGATGCGTGTAGTGTATAGTGTGACGCATGTAGTGTGAAGTGTGTAGCATGAAGCATGTAGCATTTAGCGTGAAGCGTGCAGCATGTAGCATGTGTCATGTAGCGTATAGCGTGTCAGAGGTCATGTGAGTGTTTTGTACACAGGTCACATTGATCCGTCTGTCTCTCTCTCTGCAGTACATAAAGACATTCTTCAATAAGACGTGGATCGATCGCTATAATGAGCCCATTGGAGACGGAACGGTCACTCTGCTCTGGTCCATCACAGTGTCCATCTTTGCCATCGGTGGTCTGGTGGGGGCGCTGACGGTCTCCTTCCTCATCAAAGCCTTGGGCAGGTGAGACTCCAGCACACATTATACTTCAGCCAGATAATTACAGCAAAACAATTAAACGCAGACGGACCAGTCTGGAGCTGCTTTACTTCCGTCATGGTTTTGCTCTTCGTTCATGTTTAGTTTTCACTGATAGTCAGACCTCTTCTGTGTGATCAGGCCTATTATGTAAATATATGCAAATGATATGTAAATAAGGTAATGAGTAATTTTAATGTTGTGTGTGATGTTGAGCTTGTGTCGGTAGGTTATGGTTAGTCATTTCCTGCCACCTTAGGTACACTTATAAGACGTCTTGACTGGACCAGAATCACATGTGTCACATGGGTAGATTTGAGTCAGTCAGCAGCGGTGATCTGCTCTCGTTCAGGCAGAACATTGATATCTTCATGAGTTCTGATATTTACAGTCAGTTTGATTCGGATCTTCTTAACATTCAAACATCTGTCAGGTCATGTGATTGTGGCTGGACTGTATGTGTATTGAGACAGTGTTGATGTGTCGTGGTGTTTATGATCACTGCTGTGTGTTTGTGACACGTATGTTGTGCTGGGCTCATCAGAACGCTCACACTGCATTAGGAGGCGACACACACACACACACACACACACACACACACACACTGAAGGGCGTTTAACAGGAAGCTGCTCCTGGATGGAGCTGTATCAACACATTTTATTTCCCAGGGGAAAATCTTTATCTGCATCTGGACAGAAGATCAGCTGCAGCAGAAACGAGTGCGGTTGAGTTCTGATGATCAGTGCATACACTCCACATTCACAGTATTATATCTGTCTGTCTGTCTGTCTGTCTCACTATCTGTCTGTCTGTCTGTCTCACTGTCTGTCTCTCTGTCTGTCTGTCTGTCTCACTGTCTGTCTTTCTGTCTGTCTGTCTGTCTGTCTCACTATCTGTCTGTCTGTCTGTCTCACTGTCTGTCTCTCTGTCTGTCTGTCTGTCTCACTGTCTGTCTTTCTGACTGTCTGTCTGTCTGACTGTCTGTCTGTCTGACTGTCTGTCTGTCTGTCTGTCTGTCTGTCTGTCTGTCTGTCTGTCTGTCTGTCTGTCTGTCTGTCTGTCTGTCTCTGTCTGTCTGTCTGTCTGTCTGTCTCTGTCTGTCTGTCTGTCTCTGTCTGTCTGTCTGTCTGACCTGTCTGTCTCACTATCTGTCTGTCTGTCTGTCTGTCTCTCTGTCTGTCTGTCTCTCTGACCGTCTGTCTGTCTGTCTGTCTGTCTGTCTGTCTGTCTGTCTGACTGTCTGTCTGTCTGTCTGTCTGTCTGTCTGTCTGTCTGTCTGTCTGTCTGTCTGTCTGTCTGTCTGTCTGTCTGTCTGTCTGTCTGTCTGTCTCACTGTCTGTCTGTCTGTCTGTCTCTGTCTGTCTGTCTGTCTGTCTGTCTGTCTGTCTGTCTGACTGTCTGTCTCACCGTCTGTCTGTCTGTCTCACTGTCTGTCTGTCTGTCTGTCTGTCTCTCTGACTGTCTGTCTGTCTGTCTGTCTGTCTGTCTGTCTGACTGACTGTCTGTCTGTCTCACTGTCTGTCTGTCTGTCTGTGTCTGTCTGTCTGTCTGTCTGTCTGTCTGTCTCACTGCCTGTCTGTCTGTCTGTCTGTCTCACTGTCTGACTGTCTGTCTGTCTGTCTGTCTGACTGTCTGTCTCACTGTCTGTCTGTCTGTCTGTCTGACTGTCTGTCTGACCTGTCTGTCTCACTGTCTGTCTGTCTGTCTGTCTGTCTGTCTGTCTGTCTGTCTGTCTGTCTGACCGTCTGTCTGTCTCACTGTCTGTCTGTCTGTCTGACTGTCTGTCTCACTATCTGTCTCACTATCTGTCTGTCTGTCTGTCTGTCTGTCTGTCTGTCTCACTGTCTGTCTGTCTTTCTGACTGTCTGTCTGTCTGTCTCACTGTCTGTCTCACTGTCTGTCTGTCTGTCTGTCTGTCTCACTGTCTGTCTGTCTCTCTGACTGTCTGTCTGATTGTCTGTCTGCAGTAAAACCCCAGTGAATATTATTTTACCTGTAAATCTTTTCGTTATTTGCTGTGGTTTCCCGTATGGTTGTCTGTCTTCAGTAGAGGAGTAGATGTTCAGGAGGGGCCTTTATGAATTGATTTTGGTCTGAACCTTTAACCGCAGAGCATGTGTGTTTGTGAAGGTGAGTAATTATCAGTC
>NC_081168.1:466144-483644 GCF_012432095.1 Onychostoma macrolepis | reverse complement strand
ACACACACACACACACACACACACACACACACACTCACATGAACACAATCAGTTCTGCTGTATGTTCACATTAAACTCTCTTTTTATTCTACAAAACCAGAGAACAAACATCTGGCCATTTATTACATTTCAGAGCAGAGGTTCCTAAACGCTTTTACCAGCTCAAATACTGACTGAAAAATATTGAATCTCGCCCTGAGATTTAAAATTAATATTTCAATAATTTAACAGCACATTCACATATTCAGAATTTTCTGATGTTGGTTAATGATTAAATGATTTATTCATTTTATTCATTTTACAGTTTTTCTGGATTGCTAACACACTGTAACTGATTAATTTGACCCAATTTTCCAAACCATTCATACAGTTCTCAAAACAAAGACGTTTCTTAAAGCTTTGAACACATTTGACCTGTTTTCACACACGCTCCAGTTTGCTCAGTGTTTTCTGCAAAACTCTACACAAGAACAGCATCATTCTGCACAGATTTAACCATGTTCTCATTCAGAAAACACAAACACACAATACAACCACCTCAAGAATCACAAAATGAACACAAACCGCACACATTTATCCCTGTGTGAACATTACAGTAGCAGAACCGATGACAGCAGTCAGAATCTCAGGATGATATGAACAAGAGCCGATTATGTGTTTTGGGAAATGAATCCTGGTCGCGGGAGACAAAGAGGAATAAGAGGAGAAAAGAAAAATGAAGGGGATGAGGTCAAAGGTCATTTGTTGCTGATGAAATATAAAGCACTATAGTTGAGCATGTTCTTGTGCATGGATTGATCAGAAGGAAAGCTGCCTGCAGGATCATCTACTCACATTACAGTTACAGTACTTCAGATGAGAGGACTTGTACTGTAAATACAGTAGCACACAGCCTCAAACTCAGAACTGCTGAACTGATTTGTAGCCGAGTACTTCTGACATGTATTTGTGCAGAACTGAGAGTCTGTCGAGGAGAGAGACTAAGAAACTGTTATAGTATAACAAATAAGGATATTACTAATACTGTAATGCAGCTTGGCAGAGGATGCTGAATTTATTTATTTATTTATTGCTGTACAGTAACTGACAGTATATTCCAATGTGTGTTTACTGTATATTCAGTTGTTTGGGTTTTGTACTTTTCTCTTCTAGTGCTTTTCATCTACTGTAGGATCTCTTTACAGTAGTGTAATGAAAGTAAACTTTTCTTACAGTTTATTGGTGAATTTTACTGTATCTGCACAGCTCTATATATGCTGCAGACTGTAACAGACATCGACGAGCAGAATGTCTCTTGTTTCCCAAACAGTAACAGTGTTCTGAACTGATCTCACTAGTGTTCTCAAGTCTGTGTGTTTGTCAGCTTTGTGTGTCGTCTGAGGCCACAGACTAGATTCTGACAAAAGAGAATGTTTTTGACTAAAATGTTTGACTTTGACCTGAAAGTCTGAAGTTTGCACAAATTGGTGTGTAGTTTTGAGATTGTGTTTATAGTTGTAAGAAAATGGTGAATTGTTTCATGAATTGTGTGTTAACAATCCAGAAAAACTGTAATTTGACATTAATTGATTTAATATTTGCATGTTTTTCACAACTTTTTTCATGTTTTTCTGTCAAGTGTTTTTTCTTAAAATGACTTATTTTAATTTTACATTTTTGTGATTTAATTAATATTTAAATAATTGAAAAACACCGTCAAATGTTTCTCTGATGTTGTTTAACGGTCACATGAGATGCAGCTAAACTAGTAAGATATACCCCAGGGACTGCAGATGCAAATTAGCTTTATAGCTAACTCTGGCACAACAGTTTTGTTGTGCATTGTCCCTGTATAAAAATAAAACAAATATAAATAAAATATAAATAAATATTTCATATTTTTTAGCACGTGTTTTATTCTGACGTGTTTATTTTAATCATTGCTTACGGTTACGGTGATCATTATTAGCTCTGCGCAGGTGGTGGCGGAGCACGGTCGTCATGGAGACTGCGGCTGAGAGCAGATGAGCGGTCAGTCGCTGTCAGGGATCATCAGCGTCTGTGCGGCGCGGCGGAATAATTCACAACAACAGCAGCACAGAGTCTGTCAAAACCACTGACTGCTCTGTGTGTGTGTGTGTGTGTGTGTGTGTGTGTGTGTGTGTGTGTGTGTGTGGTTGTTTGGGTGTATTGTGTGGTTGCTAGGGTGTATTGTGTTGTTGCTAAGGTGTAGTGTGTGGATGCTAGGGTGTAGTGTGGGGTTACTAGGTTGTAGTATGTTGTTGCTAAGGTGTAGTGTGTGGTTGCTAGGGTGTAGTGTGGGGTTGTTAGGTTGTAGTATGTTGTTGCTAGAGTGTAGTGTGTGGTTGCTAGGTTGTAGTGTGTGGTTTCTAGGGTGTAGTGTTGGGTTGCTTGGTTATAGTGTGTGGTTGTTAGGGTGTGTTGTGTGGTTGCTAGGGTGTAGTGTGTGGTTGTTAGGGTGTAGTGTGCAGTATAGTGTGCAGTTGGTAGGTTGCAGTGTGTGGTTGTTAGGGTGTAGTGTGTGGTTGCAAGGGTGTAGTGTGTGGTTTCTAGGTTGTAGTATGTGGTTGCTATGGTGTAGTGTTGCGGTTGCTAGGGTGTATTGTGTGGTTGCTAGGTGTTTTCGTCCTGTCTCAGTGGTCTTCAGGTGTGTGGATGTGGCTCAGCAGATATTACAGTACGTCAGTTGATGTTCCTCAGGGTTGGAGATTCTTGTTTCGTTGTTCATGAGGAGATTTCAGGGGTCTGGCTGTGGCTCTAGTCTACTGCTGTCAGCATTTATTCATATTCAGCTCATATTCACTGTCACTCAGAGGGCCCATTCAAAGTGAGAGGCACGTGCCGCCTCAGATTTTTGAGCCAAGTGGATTTTTTCATCAGCTGCTAAATTCAAATCTGTGTTCGCTGGCTGGCGCTGAGCGTTTGTACAGCACTGCGCGCATTATAACCAATCACACACGATGCTGTTGAGCTTATGAATGCAGTGACCAATCAGAGGCGTTCAGATGAGTCATCGCTAAAATACCGGTGTTTTCTTTACCTGCTCGCTGACTGAATACCTCTTTCTGGCGAATTCTCTCGTTAGAAACAATAAAGTGCAAATGTGTGTGCGAATATGTTAGATATTCATTTCTTAGTGTAAACGGCTTCAGTGAGTTTTTGAGAGTGCTTGAACTCTGTCAGTAAAAATGTTCTTTGTTCTCTTTCTGTACAATGAAAGTGTTATGATTAGTAGCTTAACTTAAAATGTTTTTATTCACATTAACTTTCAACGTTAAATTCACATTAAATATAAAGTCAGTCGTATTAAAATATGTTAGGGCATGACACCCATATTTAATAGATTACATTATTAGGTTACTTTGACCATCGCCCGTCTAGATCAACTAACCTAATCTATAAAGGTGAGAATCGAGATATTTCATGATGCGCTTGGGAATTTTTCGAATAAAAAGGAAAAAATAAATAAAACATAAGTGTTGTTGTGGCTGCTGTGTGTCACATGATGCCCCCCCCCCCCCCAAACAAATTACTTGTGCCCCCTCAAAAATAATGAGTGCACAATGCCCCTGCTGTCACTGTTAGTAAATTATCATAATTTTATTTTTGAGGAAACATGCGATTAATAATAATAATGTGTGTGTGTGTAGGAAAGGAACTCTTCTGGCCAATAACGCTCTGGCTCTGATTGCTGCGCTCCTATTGGCTCTGGGAGAGACGGCCGGATCCTTCGAGATGCTCATCATTGGTCGGTTTATCATCGGCATGGATTCAGGTCAGTCCCGATTGGCTGCAAAAGATAATCAGCCCATCACAGTGAAGCAGCTCATTAGCTCACAGTACAAAACAATCACACTTGAGATCTCGTTAATATCTCAATAGTTCCTCATAAACGTCAGTGAGAGCAAATGGAGACTGGATTCACCAAGCATTCATAAGAATAAAAACACTTATTTTCTATCTCAAACCCGTCAGGTGTGGCTCTGAGCGTGCTGCCCATGTATCTGGGGGAGATTTCTCCTCGGCAGGTGCGCGGCTCCATCGGTCAGTTTCACGCCATCTTCATCTGTCTGGGTGTTTTCATCGGGCAGGTGCTCGGACTGCCTGAGATCTTTGGACAGGTGAGTCTCTCAGCGAGGCTGCCTTTATTTGATCAAAAATTTGGGTTGCAGAAAGGTGGAAAATTTCCAGTAAATTTCGGAAACATTACAGAAATTTTGGAAACTTTCCAGGATTTTTTGGAATCTTCCGTGGATTTTTGGAAAGAAAAAAAAAATGGGGGGGGGAAATCTGACAAATATTCAAATCTGTCTGTCAAAAGTTCTGATGCTGCACAGATTCATCCAATCATAAACACATTTGTATCTTATTCAACACTGAATGATCTGCTGTTTTTAACCAGACCGTCATCCGTGATTTCATAGATTAAGGCTTTTAAAAGTATGTTTTACTCACAGTTTCAGTCTGATAAAATATTTTAGAGCTTGGCATAACTAGTCAGATGTGTATTCTTTATAAAAATGGCCATGGAGTTTTCAGATTTTATTAATTTAATTTATATGCTTTTTTTTTTTTTTTTTTTAGACGTTCCTGATTTACTGTATAATGATTAGAATCGATTAGAGAACATTTTTACTCACATTTTCTATCCAATAAAATATTTTAAAGGTCAACTAGAAAATGTATATTCATTATAAAAATGCCCATGGAGTTTTGAAGATTTGATAAATTTGTATGGCTTTTGGAAATCACACTTTTAAAATGAAGATTCCTCACATATTCAGGTTTTTCAAGACCATGAGAATCCTGCTTCTTCAAAGACATAAATTAAAATAAGAAAGGTTTTGATTTTGAGTAGTTTCGGCTGATTTTAACGCTTGTTTTGTCTGATTTTAAATCATTTGAAGCAGAATTATTATAGTTAACTAAAACTAAAACCATTGCACCGAGGGCAAAAGCTGCTTTAATTATTACAATTAATGGCTAAATGAATGTTTGGAAATGTTTCCTACTGACTACAGCAAAAAGATAGAAATAACAGACTTACAACCATTTTTATCTGCTGAATATACCAGTGTTCTAATCATTTGGCCTCCACTGTATAAAAACAAAAAAATATAAAAAATGACAAAAACACAACAAAATTATTAAAATTGTAAATCTAAAATTAGCAATAAATTAAGCAGAGAAAATAAAAATAAAATCGAAATATTAACAAAAGCTATAATAGAATCTGAATGACAGTGAAATAAGGCAGATTTGAGGAGCTCTGTGATTGGTGTGTGAGATCAGACAGCCGTTCTGTGGGGTCGTGATCTTAAAGACGTTCCTGGTTTAGATGATGTTCCTGATCTTAAAGCAGGCTGGTGTCAGAGCCCCAGACAGCAGAGGAGCCGCGAGCGTTCCTCCTGCAGATGATGCTGTGGATCAAAGGTGAAGCTCCTTCTCCTCCACAAGCTTTCACATCAGATAAAGCTACTACACAATCAGCGTCGGTCTTATTTCACCAGATCTGAATCTCTGAACAACCAGGACTCACACAATCTTGAAAAACCAGCTTATGTGTGGAAGCCTCATTTTAAAAGACCTGCTGGAAAACTCATGAAAACTCATCAAACCTGAAAATGCCATGGGCACTTTTATAATGAGTATACATTTTTCTAGTTATGCCAAGCTCAATAATAGTTAAAAATATAAATGCTAATCTTTATCAGGTAGATCTGTGAATGATTGGTTAAAAAGACATGCAGTTCTTAAAACATCAGGATTTATTCATGGGATCATTTTTCCGTCTAAAGTATTGCGGTCACGGATAAAAAAAAAAAAATAAGCATGGAACTAAAATTTAAAAACGCAAGTAAAAATATATTGCACAAAATTTAAAAAATGAAAGCAGATTTTTTCAGAATAGCAAACGATCGTGTTACAGAGGAGACGGCTACAGGCCAGGTGGATTTGATATACACAATGATTCATTTGGATATTGTGTTTATTTACGTATATAATTGCATAACACAGTTATATTAATGTCATAAATATATAAAGTTTGAATATAGCAACAATATGAAAGTAAAATAGCCAGTAAGTGGCAGCAAGTTTCTATCTTTAGAGTGAGTCATTAAATCATTCATTCAAACGGCTGATTCGTTCAGTGAGGAATAAAGTGAATCATTTTATCAATAAAGAGGACGCTGTTCTACTGCGGCTTTGTTTGGACTCTTCGTCGAAATACAGCAAAATGAGAAAATAGTTAGACTACGTATTTAACTTACTCAAATTTACTTCTTGCTATATTGATTTTATACTACAGTTCAATAAACATTTGCAATGGTGCTGAAAACAACACTCTTCCTCGTGTGATATTGCTTAACTGTATGCTATTTCATAATCTCAGCGTAACATAAAATGTGATAAATCTTACAAAACCAAAAACCAACAACAACCAATCAATGACATACTGTACATGAAAGACAAAGCTGCTAATCTGAGGGGAAAAATGCACATAACAAAAATAAGAAAAATATTGCAATCACGAGTGGGCAATATGACCACTATATGAGAAATTTTATATATATATATATATATATATATAACCTAACCCTAACCCAATTTGGACATTTTCACTTAGGGGTGTACACACTTTTGTGGCCAGCGGTTTAGACATTAATGGCTGTGTGTTGAGTTATTTTGAGGGGACAGCAAACTTACACTGTTATACAAGCTGTACACTCACTACTTTACATTGTAGCAAAGTGTCATTTCTTCAGTGTTGTCACATGAAAAGATATAATAAAATATTTACAAAAATGTGAGGGCTGTACTCACTTCTGTGAGATACTGTGTATAGCCTATATAGACTATAATTGTTTTATTAACACTAACAAAGAAGCAAATTACAAGACAAATAGAGATATAAATTAAATAAACTCATTTTTCATACATTAGGTTTATTTAACATGTATACATTTATGTAATATATACCATACCATAACTGACTTAAGCAAGCCAGGCACATATAACAGTGGCTTTGAGAGACCGCCCCTCTTCGACTGATTGGCTAGAGGAGGAGCTGTCAATCAAGAACTAGTGGACCAATGATGACGCTTAAACCCGCCCTGATTTACATGAAACTCTAACCGCAACATTTGGGAAAGCAAACGCAGAATGTGGAAACAAGAGCAAAGTGAAAAACAGCATAAGCATGCAAAAAATAAAAATATGAGCAGAAAATGGATAATTTGGCATTAATATTTCAGTTTTGTGCAATAAATGTGTTTTGATTTATGCTTATTATTTTTTAAAATGCGTTATTACATTTTTTATTTACGCTTATTATCTTTCGATCCGTGACCATTGTTTGCTATTCTGAAAAAATCTGCTTTCATTTTTTAATTTTGTGCAATATATTTTTACTTGCGTTTTTTTAATTTTGGTTTCATGCTTATTATTTTTTTTATCCGTGAGCGCAATACTTTAGACGGACAAATGATCCCATATTTATTGTGTATTTCTGCTTTCATTTGGTGGATTGAAGGTAAAATTGTTTCATCAAGATATTTTTATTGTTTTAAATCAATAAAAATACTAATATATAACTATACAGAGCTTAAAAATCCTAATTTGTAAACCTTGGATGCAGTACTGTAATGGTTTTATTTATTTATTTATTTTAAGAACACTGCTACGGCTCCTGAAACTCGAGTCATGGGTCGTGGTTCTTCCTCCGCTCGTATCAGCTGTGTGTGACTGAACCTCATGCACGTCTCTCTCTGAACGTCTGCTGTGTTCTTGTAGGAAAGCAGATGGAACTTCCTGTTCGGTTTCTTGGCACTTCCTGCCCTGCTGCAGCTATGTGTCCTGCCGTTTCTGCCCGAGAGTCCGAGATTCCTGCTGATGGAGCGCCGAGACGAGGCGAGAGCGGAGAAAGGTCTTCATCATCACACACACACACACACACACACACAGATTCTGTCCTGATGTTCACACACAGTGACTGATGAAGCAGGAGTCAAGTCAAGACAAGTCAAGTCGCCTTTATTTATATAGCGCTTTTAATCATACAGATTGTGTCAAAGCAGCTTTATCAGAATAGGAAAATAGTGTGTCAACAATGTAAAATGACAAGATTAAACACTTCATTATTGAATTCAGTGATGTCATCATCCAGCTCAGTTCAGTTTAAATAGTATCTGTGCAATTAAGTCGACGATATCGCTGGAAATTAAGTGTCCCCAACTGAGCAAGCCAGAGGAACCAAAACTCCCTCTGAGACAGAATGGAGAAAAAACCTTGGGAGAAACCAGGCTCAGTCGGGGGTCAGTTCTCCTCTGACCAGACGAAACCCGCAGTTCAGTTCCAACCGCAGCCGTGTCAGATTGTGCAGAGGACTCGTCTGGTTCCTGTGGTCTTGTCCCGATGGCTGTCCAGGAGACGAGGTCTTCACTGGGGATCAGTCTCTGGGGGTCATCTAGGTGTCCTGATCTCTGACGTTCAGGGCTGTAGAGGTCATCTCTAGGTGCTGATCCACCATCTGATCTGGATACGGACTGGATCAGGTGGCTCCGGTGATCTCGGAATAAGAAAGAAACAGACTAATATTAGCGTAGATGCCATTCTTCTCACGATGTAACGAGTACATCGTGTGTTATGGGGAGTGTTCTCGGTTCCGGTTGATCTAATTAATGCAGCCTAACAATCCTTTAACGGATTTGAATAATAGAAGCGTATTAGTGTGTTATGTGTAAGCCAGGCTAAAGAGATGGGTCTTTAATCTAGATTTAAACTGACAGAGTGTGTCTGCCTCCCGAACAGTGTTAGGTAGATTGTTCCAGAGTTTGGGTGCTAAATAGGAAAAGGATCTGCCGCCCGCAGTCGATTTTGATATTCTAGGTATTATCAAACGGCCAGAGTTTTGAGAACGCAGCGGACGTGGAGGACTATAATGCGATAAGAGCTCGCTCAAGTACTGAGGAGCTAAACCATTCAGGGCTTTATAAGTAATTAACAAGATTTTAAAATCTATCCGATGCTTGATAGGGAGCCAGTGCAGTGTTGACAGAACCGGGCTAATATGGTCATATTTCCTGGTTCTAGTAAGGACTCTAGCTGCTGCATTTTGGACTAACTGTAGTTTGTTGATCAAGCGTGCAGAACAACCACCCAATAAAGCATTACAATAGTCTAACCTTGAGGTCATAAGCATGAATTAACATTTCTGCATTTGACGTTGAGAGCATTGGTCGCAATTTAGATATGTTTTGAGATGAAAAATGCAGTTTTACAGATGCTAGAAACATGGCTTTCAAATGACAGATTGCTATCGAACAGCACACCTAGGTTCCTGACTGATGAAGAAGAATTGACAGAGCAGCCGTCAAGTGTTAGATAATGTTCTAGGTTATTACATGTGGGGTCTTAAGTCCGATAATTAATACCTCTGTTTTTTTTTTCAGAATTTTAGCAATAAGAAATTACTCGTCATCCAGTTTTTTATATCGACTATGCATTCTTTTAGTTTTTTAAATTGGTGTGTTTCAGATAAGTACGATTTGAACCATGCTAAGGCACTTCCACTAATGCCAACAAAGTTTTGTAGTCTATTCAAAAGAATGTTGTGGTCGATAGTGTCGAACGCAGCGCTAAGATCCAGTAGAACTAATAAAGAGATACAACCACAATCAGATGATAGAAGCAGGTCATTTGTAACTCTAATGAGAGCAGTCTCAGTACTATGATACGATCTAAATCCTGACTGGAATTCCTCACAGATATCATTTTTCTCTAGGAAGGAATATAATTGTGAGGATACTACCTTTTCTAGTATCTTTGACAGAAAAGGGAGATTTGAGATCGGTCTGTAATTAACTAGATCTTTGGGGTCAAGTTGTGGTTTTTTAATGAGAGGCTTAATAACAGCCAATTTGAAGGTTTTGGGGACATATCCTAATGACAATGATGAATTAATAATAGCCAAAAGAGGATCTATGACTTCTGGAAGCAGCTCTTTTAGTAGTTTAGATGGAATCGGGTCTAACATACATGTTGTTGGTTTAGATGATTTAACAAGTTTATACAATTCTTCCTCTCCTACAGTAGAGAATGAGTGGAATTGTTCCTCAGGGGGTCTATAGTGCGCTATCTGATGCGATACTGTGGCTGACGGCTGCAAGGATACAATGGAAGTGAAGTAGTTCATAAAGTCATTACTGCTGTGCTGTCGGGAAATCAACACCTGTTGATGCTTTATTTTTCGTTAATTTAGCCACTGTATTGAATAAATACCGAGGGTTATGTTTGCTCTTCTAAAAGAGACGAAAAGATATCAGATCTGGCAGAGTGTGATTATCAGTAAAACGATCAGTCACTCTGACTGTGCCGAACTCTAGACTGGTTTTGAGTGAAAAGGGCTCATTAAACTCTCATTTAAGTCATTTATTCTCGTCTAACTTGCCATCAAGGTCAGTTTGAGGAGGTTTGGGCTCTGAGATCAAACGCTTTGCTGCTTTCTTCTGCTTTTTGTGGTTTCTGGTGTTCATGATGAGATCAGGTGTGTTCAGACTGACAGAATGAGGCTGAGCACATCATCACATCACAACACCAATCAAACACTCCACTCCTGTGAGGAAACGTGTGTGTGTGTGTGTGTGTGTGTGTGTGTGTGTGTGTGTGTGTGTGTGTGTGTGTGTGCGTGTGCGTGTGCGTGTCCGTGTGAGAGAGAGACAGGTCCGTGCTTCAGTGCTGCTCTTCTGCAGTTCTTTCATATCAGTATTTCTGATCTGACACAATCACAGAAAAAAAATAATTTATTCACATTTCAATTAACTGTGATTATTCAAGTCAAAAATATAATATGTATCAAACTAAACACATTAATTTATACCATATTTAAGGGTTAAATAGGAATAAATATCTATTTAACCTTGTAATGCCTGATATATGAAATAATAATCAGAAAATCATGTTTCTATGAATGGTTTATTGAACCTTTAGAAAAATTTATTTTTTTTTAAATCATGTTTTGTGTCATATTTGATATTTTTATGGCTCATATAGTCTGATATAGTGAGAATATTGAGATAAAAACAGCGGAATTGTATTCACAGACTCAAACTGAGCAAAAATATGAAATTTGCTGCAGATGCTGATCTGTATATGATGACATTTTGATGTTTATAACAGTACAGCAGATACTGACATAAAATGATCTAAAGATCAGTCATTACTTTATATCTCCAATAATATGTCTTAGTAATATGAGATTGAAATGATCCAAACATATAATGCAATGCAATGACTGATCCTGTGTGTGTCTGTGTGTGTGTCTGTGTGTGTGTCTGTGTCTGTGTCTGTCTGTGTGTGTGTGTCTCTGTGTCTCTGTGTCTGTGTGTGTCTGTGTGTCTGTCTGTGTCTGTGTGTGTCTGTGTCTGTGTCTGTGTCTCTGTGTCTCTGTGTCTCTGTGTCTCTGTGTGTCTGTGTCTCTGTGTGTCTGTGTCTCTGTGTCTCTGTGTGTCTGTGTCTGTGTCTCTGTGTGTGTGTGTCTGTGTCTGTGTCTGTGTCTGTGTCTGTGTGTCTGTGTCTCTGTGTGTCTGTGTCTGTGTCTGTGTCTGTGTCTCTGTGTCTCTGTGTCTGTGTCTGTGTCTGTGTCTGTGTCTGTGTCTGTGTCTGTGTGTCTCTGTGTCTCTGTGTCTCTGTCTCTGTGTCTCTGTGTGTGTCTGTGTCTGTGTCTGTGTCTGTGTGTGTGTGTGTGTGTGTGTGTGTGTGTGTGTGTCTGTGTCTCTGTGTCTGTGTCTCTGTGTGTGTGTGTGTCTGTGTGTCTGTGTCTGTGTCTGTGTCTGTGTCTGTGTCTGTGTCTGTGTCTGTGTCTGTGTCTGTGTGTGTGTGTGTGTGTGTGTGTCAGCATTCCAGGCGTTCCTGGGCCGGTCAGACGTGGCTCGTGAGCTGGAGGAGGTTCACGCTGAGAATCGCTCTCAGAACACTCAGCGGACGGCGTCGGTGCTGGATCTCTTCCGGAAGCGCTCACTCCGCTGGCAGCTGATCACGGTGATCGTCGTCATGAGCTGCTATCAGCTCTGCGGACTCAACGCCGTGAGTTTATCAGGAACAGTCACACACACACACTGCTGGGCAACAGTTTGGGGTCATGGGATGATAATGTTTCCGAAAGAGTCTCTTCTGCTCACCAAGACTGCATTTATTTGATCAAAAATACAGTTGTGTGATTAACAGTGAATAACTAGGAAAACTAAAATGACTCTTAATGTAAATCTGTCCTCATTTTTTTCTAAAAAATGATTGATGGAGAATCAAGTAAAGCTGAACTGCTTCAGTCCAGTAAGTGTTCATCTGGAGATAAGACTGCAGTTATTCTGACGGTTACTTGGATCAAAATCAGTCAAGATTTGACAGAAAAAGACACATGAAGCAGCAGCTGAAGCTGGATGCTTGTATAATTACACTAAAAGAGCTTTTACTGGATAAAACACTCTAAACTATCGATCAGACGACAGAAGACACGAGGAGACTGAGTTAGAAACAGGTTTAACAGCAAAGTTTGATCATTTTTGATGATGATGATAGAGTTGTATGAAGGGTTTGGTGTGTTTGTTGGTCCTGTAGATCTGGTACTACACGAACGGGATCCTCCAGGAGGCAGGTTTCCAGCAGACGCTGATCCCGTACATCACGCTCAGCACCGGCGGCATCGAGACGCTGGCCGCCATCGTATCGGTGAGAGAGCGAGACCCATCCAGTCATCACTGATCTGATCCGAACAATCACTCTAGTGTCTCACACTCATCGATTCTCAAATTATCCTGCTTTGAAAGCGTCTGTTGTGGAATGATGTGTTGTAATGAGTTTAGGAAGAAGGGAAGAGCCGTGTGCTCATGGGAAATCACAGGCCGATCGGCCTAAATCAGAGAGCATCATGGGAATCCTGCATTAGCAGCATAATGGACACAAGCAGAGCGAGCGTGATAGAGATGCTCCCATGATGCTCTCTGATCACAAACAAATGTCCAGAACACGAGCAGAGATTGAGTCTAGAGGACTAGTTCATTACTAACTATCAGCATCATCCACTAACAACAAACACACACACACACTCATACACACACTCACACACACACACACACACACACACACACACACACACACACACACACACACACACACACACACACACACTCACACACACACACACTCACACACACACACACCACACACACACACTCTCACACACACACACACACACACACACACACACACACACACACACACACACACACACACACACACACACACACACACACACACACACACACACACACTCTCACACACACACACACACACACACTCACACACACTCACACACACACACACACACACACTCTCACACACACACACACACACACACACTCACACACACACACACACACACACACACACACACACACACACGTTGAAATAATAAATAAAGCCATTTTAAATGGAAAATAATAGACATAGTAAAAATGTTTTAAAATAAAATAATAAATTAATAAATTATTCAATTTGTTATTAAATATAGTTAAAATAATCATTTAAGCCATTTTAAAATTTTATTTTAGTTGACGTTTAAAATTGTTTATGTAATTCATGCTTTAAAATGTTACTAAATAAAACAGTAATTATTGGTTATTCTTAAATTGGTCATATAAAATTGTTAATGGAATTAACATTATAGGATGTAGTTAAATAAAATAATAAATTGTGATTTTAAATGGAAAAATAAATAGACATATTAAAATGTTTATGTAATTCCTGTTTTTAAATGTTGTCAAATAAAATAAATTAAATTATTTTAAAATAGAAAAATAAATAGACATTTAAAACTGTGTATTTAATTCATGTAATTTATTTACAATCAGTGACGCTTCATGTGATATTTGCTGAGGTGATTTGTGCCAGTAACAGTAATGAGTGATTGTAGCAGAGCAGATTAAACTGAAACGAAGCTCTGTGTGTTTCAGGGTTTAGTGATTGAGAAAGTCGGTCGGAGGCCGTTACTGATCTTTGGCTTTTCAGCGATGGCTGTTTTCTTCAGTCTCCTCACAGTCTTCCTGCATTATCAGGTAAATCACAGTCACATCCACACACACTAAACACACGTCTGACCCTGCAGCACAGAAGCAGTCATAAGCAGCAGCTATATTTGTAGCAATAGCCAACAATACATTGTATGGGTCAAAATTATCAGTTTTTCTTTTATGCCAAAAATCATTAGGATATTAAGTAAAGATCATGTTCCATGAAGATATTTAGTAAATTTCCTACCGTAAATATATCAAAACTTCATTTTTGATTAGTAATATGCATTGCTAAGAACTTCATTTGGACAACTTTAAAGGAGATTTCCTCAATATTTCTATTTTTTTGCACCCTCAGATTCCAGATTTTCAAATATTGTATTGTCCTAACAAACCATACATCAATGGAAAGATTATTTATTCAGCTTTCAGATCAATTAAAAAAAAATAGACCCTTATGACTGGTTTTATGGTGAACTCAAACTGTGTGTGTGTCTCTCTGTGTGTGCGTGTGTGTGTGTGTGTGTGTGTGTAGGACAGGTTCTCCTGGATGCCTTATCTCAGCTTCACCTCCATTCTACTTCTGATCGCTTCCTTCTGCTCCGGTCCAGGTACAGATGTGTGTGTGAGTGTGTGTGTGTGTGTGTGTGTGTGTGTGTGTGTGTTTTTGTGAAAAGTCAGGACATAGATGTGTATAATGACGAGGGTATGGCAGGTATTACAAGGTGAAGGTGACATCTCAGGACATTGACCCATGTCCCCACTTTTCAAAATGCTTATAAATCACTCAGAATGAGGTGTTTTGGGGAAAGTTGAAATGCACAGCCTCCTGTAAGGGGTAGGTTTAGGTGTAGGGTTGGTGTAGGACAATAGCACATACAGTAAGTACAGTATAAAAACCATTACGCCTATGGAGAGTCCCCACTTTTCACAAAAACGAACGTGTGTGTGTGTGTGTGTGTGTGTCTGTGTGTGTGTCTGTGTGTCTGTGTGTCTGTGTGTCTGTGTGTCTGTGTGTGTGTGTGTGTGTGTGTGTGTGTGTGTGTACTGGTTTTTGTGGTTTATGGGGACAAAATTAGTATAATAACATGGGTATGACAGAGGTATTACAATTTGAAGGTGGTTTATGAGGACACTGCCTATGTCCCCGTAGAACAAAAGGCTTTAAAAAACTGCTTCTGATCGCTTCCTTCTGCTCCGGTCCAGGTACAGATATGTGTGTGTGTGTGTGTGTGTGTGTGTGTTCATCATGTGTCAGAGGTCAAAGGTCACTGCTCTGGGTCAGTTCTGATCATGAGAATACAAAGGAGACGTTCCTCGTCTGTCTGAATAAGTGATTGGTTTAGAGGCGTGTATCCAGCTCTCGCTCTCATTGACCTTCAGAAGGACGAAGCGATGCTGAATCTCTAATAACTCACTTTTATATACAGTAGGAAATGAAGTGAACAGCCATATGAATATGAATCGAGAAACTGTCACTGTGTCCCACAGATGGTTTGCATCTCATTTACATCACTGTCTCCTGACTGGACGGCAGAAATAAATATTAATGTCAGATGCATGCACACACATTCACACACACACACACACACACACACACACACACACACACGCATACACACACACACATTCACACACACACACACACACACACACACACACACACACGTGCACTCAGGTGAGGCTGATACCTGTCTGTCCATCATGATTCTCTCTCTCTCAGAGGTGTGTGTGTGTGTGTGTGTGTGTGTGTGTGTGTGTGTGTGTGTGTGTGCAGATGGTCGTGGTCGTTGTGTTATTAAGTGACTGATCCAGATGTGCAGGAACTCAAATGTTTCCTGCTGTCCAAAAAACATTAAAGCAAATGTTTAAAAATAGATGTGCGGCTCAATCCGTGTCCAATCCTCAGGACACGAGCCGTGAGGACAGAGACTGAGAGACAGACACACACACACACACACAGTAACACACAGAGACAGACACACACACACACACACACACACAGTAACACACAGAGACAGACACACACACACAGAGACAGACGGCTGGAGGGAGGGCTGATCTCTCTCAGGGTTTCATTCTCATTCCTCCATTACACTGATTCATTGCGTGTTTGTGTGTGTGTGTTTATTTCAGTGTTTATGCTTCAAATCTGTGTTAATGTTCCTCACCCATTCATTTGTTTGTTTTCACACACACACACACACACACACTTGGTTCCACTCTGATTTGTGGATCATTTCAGTCTTACATAAGACTGATTTTAAGAATTTTCAGATTATAGTTTGACTGACTGATATTTTTATGATGTTCAGCACTGATGATGACACTGAGCTGAGATGTCTGGTTTAATTCTATTGTGTGTTCTATTAGGAGATTTAAATAAATTTTGAAGATTTCTGAACAAAACATTTTGTCCCTTTTAAGAAATTTAAAAATTGTTTTTTTCAAAGCATGAGTAATTGATTCTCAAAAAGCATTAATGAAAATACAGATTTAAATCACAGATCACCAGATTTAGTCAGTTTTGTTGTAAGCGAGAGTAAGATTTAGTTTGAAGTGAAAGAGCTGCTGTGATGCGAGTTCATCATTCTCCTGATTTCATTAGCAGTTATTGAGTTAATCTTTATTACAAATCTTTTTTACAAAACTGTACACACAAATCCAAGAATAGCGCACAAAATGCAAAATGCCTCACATCTCACAGCAAAATGAAGCACTGCATTTAAAATATCACAAACACATCTCAAAAGCAAACATTATGTTGCAAACACTTTGCCATAATATTATATTTCTGGATATATCATATACACACAGTTATTCAAAACCTAAAGCTCTTCTTTCATGAGCTCCTGTACATCTCTGTTCAAGATTGAAAGTAATTGGCAGAGAGATGTTGAAAAATTCACGATAAACACGAAAACAAGATTGAAACTAAACTTGTTTTACTGAAAGCATTTGTGGTTGTGAATACAGTATTACACAGTACCAAAGAAAAGAAATACATCAAGCATGTGTAGTTGTGTAGATGTGTGATGATAGGCCTGTTCTAAAGCTATGATTGGTTCAGTATGATTGGAGTAAAGCGCATGTGGCATTGCATTCTTTTATCGTGCCTCGAAAAGTGTGTGGGCATCCAAGGAAGTGCCCTGAGCTGGTTCAGATCTTATCTGAGTAATAGAACTTTTTCAGTAGGTACTGGTCGTGCGGTTTCATCTGTAGCACCTCTTATCGGTGGTGTTCCTCAAGGCTCTATTTTGGCTCCCATCTTGTTTTCACTGTACATACTTTCACTAGGTTACATTTTCATTCATTGTAATGCAGAAGACACACAAATCTATTTACCTTTAAAACACAATGCTTGCATGATTAGCTGATATAAGATCTTGGATGTCAAAAAGTTGTTTGCATTTACAATTTTTTTTCTCAGCTGC
>NC_081168.1:436144-461144 GCF_012432095.1 Onychostoma macrolepis | reverse complement strand
GAAGCACATGACATTTCAAGCCGCAGTGCATGATGGGAACACACACACTGTTCAGACTGAGAAAGCGCTTCAGGTCAGCAGTGTTTTATTAGCAGCATGTTTAGAGATTTCTTGTTCAGGTTCAACAAAATAAATGAACTTAATACAGAATCTTTGTTGAAGCTGTAATGAGTCAGCGGACCGTAAAACAGCTGATGAATAATACTTCAGATAAATATAAATCACAGACATGAGAATATAAATGAGATCTTCAAGAGAGAAACACCATCAAAGTACCTGCGTATGGTTAATAAATCATAGATATATATCACACACAACGCAGATGATCATAGAAATGAAACTTACCAGCATACTAAATGATGTTAAACGCAATAATAATAACAAAAATAAAACTTTAGTGTAGTTTCTTGTTCATCACCTTGTCTCATATTTTTTAACGTGAACAAAAAACCAGCAATATTTATGGAGGCAGGATGGAAAGACGGCAGGATTTAGACAAATGACTGGTTTTAACGTCGAAGTCTAGTGTTTTTGTGAGTGTGAGGTGTGTATGTGGAGAAAATGATTCATTCATCATGCAGTGATATAGAAATCTGAAGGTTTGGTGTAAAGACAATGCCTTATTATATAGATACACATATGTAAGAAGGTTTGTCACTGCGGCTCTGATTGATTGGCCGTCACATGATTAATGAGTGTCGTGTTATATATAGAACACATATGATAAACGCTTCTGATGGAGTTACAGCGCACTTACATCATGCTGTAGAGTACACACACACACACACACACACAGGCAGAGAGGATTCTGGGAGATCTGTGTGTGTGTGTGTGTGTGTGAGAGAGAGTATTTTTTACACTGTTTAAAGTTTATTTCTGTGATTTTGTCTGTTATAATAACCTGTAATGCAGGTAAAATTATTTCACAAATGCTTATAGATCCTTAAAATCATTCTTTAAAAAAATGCTTGTAGATAATTAAAGGTTTTGGTAACACTTTTCAATAAGGTCTCATAATAACATGAACTAAAAATAAACAATATATTTTTTTACATTATTTTATTATATTATATATATATATATATATATTTGTTAATGCTAGTTAATAAAATGTCCATCTTAGTTGATGGTAAATGAACAAATGTTAACAGATAAAACTTTACTTAATTAACATTTTAACTTAATATTAACTACAATTCATAAATGCTATTTAAAGTTTATTCAATTCAATTCGAGTTTATTTGTATAGCACTTTTCACGATGCAAATCGTTGCAAAGCAGCTTTACAGAAAATGAAAGTTTCTACGTTATATTGAGTAACAGCTCATCAGTGGTGATCTCAAGCTGATGTCCATGTGGCAGAAATGCACGGTAAAATCAAGCAGTTAGTTGTCTGTTTGCCCGTCATTCTGTTCTTTGTTCCCTGTGGTTTTTGGCGTATTGTTTGTTCTAGTTTTTCCATGAAATCGCTGCACACAGATCCTCTCCTCTGCCTGTTTCCTCAGCTTCTCCACAGCGGTACAGTTTTTCACTGGCAGTCTCTTTGACTAGTGCATCTTTGAGCCTATATTTAGTATAACATACTTAAGTACTGTTAAAGTCAGATACTGTAAGACTTTTACTCGAGTAGTTTTGGAATCGGTGACTTGTGTACTGGAGTATTTTCACTGTAAGGTATCTGTACTCTTACTCACGCTCCGCGTGTGAGAGAGATGTGTCACAGATCGTGATCTGACCTCAGGCGCTGCTTTACTGAAGACAAACAGCAGCAGGACACAATCATTCAGCGCTCGGTGTGACACACCACTGGATTCATGAAACACGAGTCCATCTTCACTGAATCGAGACGTGTGAGAAAAACAGGAACATCCTGATCTCTGAGAGTCAAACACGTGAGAAATGACACGGTCTCCTCGTCTTTGTTAACATACATAATAGACTTTACAAACACTGAACTATAGTGAATGATTCTGGATATATCAGCAGAGACGCTTGAAGTTAGAGCTGGTCAATCAGAAGTGTGTTTGAGACGGGGTCCTCTTTATAAACAGATGATGATCAACCATCAGCTGTGAGAGAGAAAAACCTCCTGTGTGTCTTATTGTTTGCTCTACTACTGATTATTTGCTTCACTGCTGTTTTTCCAGTGATGTGCCTTTGATGAAAAACACCACTGCAAAACATGACTTTCTTACTTTGTAGGCATCTTGTTTTCCGGTATAAAAATATAAATATATTCTTAAATCAAGACACATTTATGAGATAACAACCCTAACAGAAAACATTCACAATGAAGAAGAAAAAAACATATTTGCTTAATTTGATACTTTGTTAACAAATAAGGACATCCTCAGAAGGAGGTTTTGTCAGTAAATCTTGTGTTCACAGCAAAACATGATGTTCCTCCTCAGTGCTTTTGTCTTTTTCTAGTACAAATATCTAAATATACTTAAAATAAGATCCTTAAGTATACTTTATATACTTATATATATTTAAGTTAAGATTCACTTACTGAAGATGCAAAATTAATATATTAGGTCTTGTTTTATGATAAATATATCAAAATTATGCCTGTTTAATTAAATGCTTTTTTTGCTTAAAACAAGAATAAATATCTAAATTAGACAAATAAGATGTTTTCCTGACCTCACTGGAAAATATGTGTTCATGTTTTAGGCAAAAACACTTTGTTCTGATCATTATTTCAAAAAATAAGATGATTTTTTTTTTTTCTTCGAATGCACTATATTTTAATTTGATAATGTTTATTTAATGTTTTGCATTTTTAGGGGATGAAATTTCCAGTGTAATCTGTCATAAACCTTGAAAGCTTTGGAGTGTGACCTTAGTGTGCACAAACTAAATTTGGTTTGTTTTTAAAGAAGACACTTGGCTCATTACTGCTGAAGCATAAAAGTTTAAAAAATGAAAGTAGAAAAGTTATAGAAGCTTAAGTTTATTATTATGAAAAATGCACAAAATTAAATTAAATTAAATTTTATTAAATGCATATTTTTAAACCATGTTTTACTCTAAAACTTTTAGTGAGATTTGGGGCACAGTACCAAATGTTTCCACTAGATTAAATTCACTTCCCATTCATTTCCAATGAGGTCATTTTTGAGCAGTACAAGTTTGACCATTTTAACTTCTAGATTGTGTGTGTGCACGTGTGTGTGTGTGTGTGTGTGTGTGTGTGCATGTGTGTGTGTGTGTGTGTGCTTGAGTGTGTGTGTGTGTGTTCACATAGCAATTGCCACCAAGTTTCATACCATTCCAATAAAAATTAGGACTGCCTTCGACTAAGGATTTTTCTGGTTGACTAGTAGTTGTTCATTTTAAGCATTGGTTGACTAATCGCACGTTTATTAATAAACCATTTAAATCATTGTAATGAGCCTTTAATTGCCTACATAGCCTAATAAGTGCTCAAGCGCATAAAGCTTGCCACAGTGCACCGCAGAAGTAATGATTATTAATGTGTCAGGGAAAAACTCATGATGCGCCTGTATGCAGGTTTCATACGGATTACATAATCTGAGAATATCTGTTTTCCATTTGAATTGGTTCATTTGTAAGTAGACATTTCACTCTCTATAGATGTCTGTAAGGCAAAGATATACACAGAGTTTGGCGCTCAAGTTCACAGAGACCGAGACGGCAGAAAGCGCATCATGTTTGATTTCATTATTTTACAAAAGCGCGGTATTGTGAGTGTACACAAATAAACGTAGAGTCTTTACAGATTTGAAAGATGTATTAAATTGATCTGAATGACCAAAAATGATGGAGTATTTTAAGAGCAAGTGAGTGCAGCGGCGCCTCCATCTGTCCTGCAGTGAGCTACTGTTCAGCTCCACACTCCACACAGACACTTGAATACCGCACAGTTCTCTAGGTTAACATTAGATTGAGCGGCTATGTAAACTTGCTGCTACTTATATATTTCAGATGATAAGCCATATTTGAGGTCGATGAATGATAGGCGAGCGTTTAGATGTCCTGCCCGATGTACTGTATTACCACTTAGACCAGCCGTTACCGATCTGTCCATCACGGACTGTGTGACTTCGCCTGTGGATTTTTTTTTCTGCGACTAATACAATTTTGGCCAAGCCTCATCTGGTCAACTAACGATTAGTTGACTATTAGGGGGCAGCCCTAATAAAAATAAATAAATAAACCAAAGGGTAACATTTTCAATCAAAAATGACTGAGGAGCACCAGAGGCCTTGGGGATCAATTTGTACTGATATACAAAAGTGAAGTAAATTTAGATGCGGTTGCTCCTTTACGCTTAAGGAAGATTAAGGATAAGAGTCCAACACCGTGGTATAATGAGCACACTCGCGCCCTAAAGAGAGCAGCCCGGAAAATGGAGCGCAGCTGGAGGAAAACTAAATTAGAGGTATTTCGTTTAGCTTGGCGGGAAAGTACCCTATCCTACAGAAAAGCATTAAAAACTGCTAGATCTGATTACTTTTCGTCTCTTTCATCTTGTATTTATTCAATACAGTGGCTAAATTAACGAAAAATAAAGCATCAACAGGTGTTGATTTCCCGACAGCACAGCAGTAATGACTTTATGAACTACTTCACTTCCATTGTAACCATGCAGCCGTCAGCTACAGTATCGCATCAGATAGCGCACTATAGATCCCCTGAGGAACAATTCCACTCATTCTCTACTGTAGGAGAGGAAGAATTGTATAAACTTGTTAAATCATCTAAACCAACAACATGTATGTTAGACCCGATTCCATCTAAACTACTAAAAGAGCTGCTTCCAGAAGTCATAGATCCTCTTTTGGCTATTATTAATTCATCATTGTCATTAGGATATGTCCCCAAAACCTTCAAATTGGCTGTTATTAAGCCTCTCATTAAAAACCACAACTTGACCCCAAAGATCTAGTTAATTACAGACCGATCTCAAATCTCCCTTTTCTGTCAAAGATACTAGAAAAGGTAGTATCCTCACAATTATATTCCTTCCTAGAGAAAATGATATCTGTGAGGAATTCCAGTCAGGATTTAGATCGTATCATAGTACTGAGACTGCTCTCATTAGAGTTACAAATGACCTGCTTCTATCATCTGATCGTGGTTGTATCTCTTTATTAGTTCTACTGGATCTTAGCGCTGCTCGACACTATCGACCACAACATTCTTTTGAATAGACTACAAAACTTTGTTGGCATTAGTGGAAGTGCCTTAGCATGGTTCAAATCGTACTTATCTGACCACCATCAGTTCGTAGCAGTGAATGAAGAGGTATCATATCGATCACAAGTGCAGTATGGAGTACCTCAAGGCTCAGTACTAGGGCCGTTACTTTTCACGCTTTACATGTTACCCTTGGGAGATATTATCAGGAGATATGGTGTTAGCTTTCACTGTTATGCTGATGATACTCAGCTCTATATTTCTTCGCGGCCCGGTGAAACACACCAAATTGAGAAACTAACGGAATGCATAGTCGATATAAAAGACTGGATGACGAGTAATTTCTTACTGCTAAATTCTGAAAAAACAGCCACCTGATCCAGTCCGTGTCCAGATCAGATGGTGGATCAGCACCTAGAGACGACCTCTACAGCCCTGAACGTCAGAGATCAGGACACCTAGATGAGCCCCAGAGACAGATCCCCAGTGAAGACCTCGTCTTCTAGACGGCCATCGGGACAAGACCACAGGAACCAGATGAGTCCTCTGCACAATCTGACTCTGCTGCAGCATGGAACAAACTACTGGTTCGTCTGGTCAGAGGAGAACTGGCCCCTAACTGAGCCTGGTTTCTCCCTTTAACTGAAAATTGAGTGTTTACTATTGTCCATTATTGACACACTGTTTTCCTATTTGATACTGTAAAGCTGCTTTGACACAATCTGTATTGTTAAAAGCGCTATTTACATAAAGGTGACTTGACTTAAATTTGTACAGAAGTGAACTAAACTGGACAAAACCTCCTTTTGGGGACATTATAATTTTTATATATATATTTATTTTTTATTTTTTATAAATAACTTGAATTGTAAAAATGCAGAGAGTTTTTTGTTGGGTTAGTTTATGGGTTAGTGTCAGGTTACAGTGTTTCTAACTAGCTGTATGTGGAACAACAGAAGTGTGTGCTGTCCTCATTTAGAGAGAGAAAGATGAGTGAACGCAGCTGTAAAACTGATTTAATGCCTTCAGGACAGAGAACAAAACGGACGAATCCTGTTTATCCCGGACGACAGACAGACAGCAGAGCACTCAGATAATGAGAGTGTGTGTGTGTGTGTGCGAGCCGCTCGCAGGTGATTGGCTGTGGCTCTGGTGTTCTTCAGGAGTCTGCGGTCAGATGATGGTGTTTGTAGGTCGAGGCGTCTGCTGCTGTGTTTCTGTGATTTCTCTCACAGCTGTGATTACAGAGAATGCTCTCCAGAGACATTAAAGCTGATAATAATTCATCTGAGTGAGAGAGTGACGTCTGAACACAACATCAGAGCAAGTTCTTCATCTGGACGAGCTGAACAGTTTCACATTCATTTACTCAGTGCTGTAAAGGGATTTTTGAGGATAGCTACAAAAATAAAAAGCCAAATAACATCATGAGAATCAAGCGACAGGCAAAAACTAATCGGAAACGGCTCTTTTTTTGGGGTCCATGCAATGAACGTCCAAAGTTGTTGTTCTGTGATCTTATAAATTTGTAAGTGATTATTTCTCCCAGAGTAAAAGTCGTTACACATACTATAGTAAACCTATATTTAGTTTGTATTTATTATGGTTTTATGGTGCTGTAGTAAAACTGTAGTACTACACTGCAAACTAAATGTATTTTTCCATGTTGTAAATGAAACAAAGATTACTGAAGTGCATTTTACAAGAAAATACTATTTCAGTCTTTCTACTAAACTTAATGTTTAAAAAATAATATTTCTTTGTAATTTTTAGTGATGTTTATAAGGATTATTGAATGACATTTTTAGTGTATGGTATGTTTTTTACTGCAAATCATGGTTAATTTTGTAGTTACTATATTTTTATGAAAACCATAAACCATGGTGCATTTTGTATTCCTCTGGTTTTACTGCAAATACTGCTGTAAAAATGGGGTTATTTTGTAGTTACAATGATTTTACTACAAAAATCATAGTTAAATCATGGTTACTATAGTAAAAGCGTGGTACATTTTCTTAGTGACAGGTTTGTAGATGATGAATGATGATGTCTGAGTTTTCCTGAATGATTCTGTGGATTAGACTCCATTAGCGGCTCGCAGTAATCCAGTGATTATTCCGTCTCTGCAGCGCTCTGTTACACAATCTAATGAAAGACTGACACATGTCTCTCTGCAGCTCCGCTGATGAAGAATCACTGAGACTGAGCTCAGAGCCATCTGAGATCACTCTTCTTCCTTAGTATCTGTGTGTGTGTGTGTGTGCGTGTGTGTGCGTGTGGTCCATCACTGCACCAGAAACTGCATGTAGATCAGATTGAGTGAAATTCTCCAATTAAACTCAAGTCTGTTCAGTTGTGTTTGTTGCAAAGCTCTTCTATTAAAATGATAGTTCACCCAAAATCATTCACTCCTCCTCATGTCATTATAAACCTGCTTGACTTTCTTTCTTCTGTTGGGCACAAAAGATATTTTGAAGGATGCTGAGAAACAAGCTCACCATTGACATCCAGATTATACATAATACATCAGCATACATAGTTGATTGATTACATTAAGAATTGCAAACAGTCTTTGTATTTCTGAAATGTTCATCATCTAATTAAATATGCACAGATTTGCATACAAATCAGGTTCATAATTCTAGTTTGATTTTGACGTCATGTTAGTGTTAAAGGTTCTTCCAGAGGAGATTTTTGATTTCTCTTTGTATCACTCCATAAATCAGAAAATACTGTCAACAGACAGAAAACAAACACATTTTCAGGAGTTTTTAGGAGTAAAATATGGTATAAATCAGTGTGAATCAAATATGAACAAACCTTCAGAACACAGAGAGGAATAAAACTGTAAAGTTCAGTGTTTGTAAGAGAAAAAACTCTTTAAAGATTGAAATCTACAGACGCAAGCAGATAAAGTGCAGTGAAATAAACTCTTAGATGTGTGTTTCTGATGTTTTCCGTGCACTAGACTGAAAGAAGAGATGAAGCGGAGGGAGGCAGAATAGATGGAAACACACTGCTGCAGTCTGTAGTGAAATGAAGCAAATGTACAGTGACACAAATCACATCCCAAACTCCTGACCCGAGCCTGACTCTGTAAGAACTGCATCATATTCCAGTATGTTGTCGTCTGAACGAAACCCTGAATGTCCAGCGACCGTCTGAGAACAACGAGACTGAAGTCCTGGACGATTTCAGTGTTTCTGGAGGATTTTATATCACGGAGTCACTGAGAGACGGAGCGTATCAGATCATATTCTGCTGAATCTCACACACACACAGCGGCAGGTGAAGGTCAGTGTTTGTGAAGTGGTTTCCTTGCGTTCACATTCAGATGATCAGGAATCTGAGAGAGACTGAATTACAGCTGATGATGGATGTCACTGAGGTATTGATCAGCTGTAGTGTCTCAGTCTGACGCTCCGCTGGAACACTGTGTCACATCAGTGACTATCAGAACACATTTACTGGGGTATCAGGATTATTATAGTTAGCCTAAAACTGAAATTCAAATTAAAAACATTAAAAAATTGTTTTCTGAAAGAAACAAATAGGAGTGAGTTTTTGCTTAAAACAAGAACGATATCTTCAGTGGGGTCAGAAAAATAAACAATTCAAAGTGAAAACAAGATTTTTTTTTCTGACTGATTTGCTTTGTTTTAAGCAAAAACTCACTTATATATATATATATTTATTTATTTTTCTAGAAAATGAGAGAGTGCCTTACAGTGGTATTTTAGCATAATTAAAATATATTCTAGTTTTATTAAAACTTTGAATCTGTTTTTTTAATTTTCCTTTTTTATTTGAATTTTAGTTTTAGTAATTTTGTTGTGTTTTTGTAATATTTTGTAGGGTTTTTTTAGGTTTCATGTATATATGTCTATATAAGCTTTTATTATTTTATTATTTTTTATTTCCGTTTTAGTTATTGTAGTACATCAAATTAAACTAAAAAATGAAAGTAGCTGCAATAAAAAGGTTTTATATTATTTTTATATTTTATATTGTGGTTTAACAATATTCAGGTATTCGTGCTGGAAAACAAGACAGAAGTACTGCGGAAGAACATGATTGTCCACTAACACTGGAACAGATCATCTGACCGACTGACCGCATGTCGTTCTGTAATCAGAAATCACTTTACCATAACAACAACCAGACAGAGCTTCAGAGCCGTACATCAGACACAAAATATGGTCATTTAATGGTCATTTTATTAAAAAACATCTGTGCACATTCACGTGTGTGTGTGAGAGAGAGAAGAACAGCATCCACACACACACACACACACACACACACCCAGAGTCTCTGTTCAGTTTGCAGCTCCGGAGGTGTGTCAGTACGATGAATCTACAGGCTTGGCTTTTGTAAACAATAAACGTAACAGTAACGAAACACAATGAAGACATTCACCATCAAACAGCGCTGGACCTCCAGAATCATCAGAGCGTCCTTCATCCAGAATCACCACGACATCCACGACACGTCACAGCTCTATGAAGCGATAAATAAGTGCGTTAGAACAGAGTTGAGCTGGAGAGACCGGAGGAGTCCGGCTCCTGAGGAATATTGCACTCGGTGTAAGGCTGGCGGAGTAAGGCTTCGCTGCTGCACAATCTCTCCGGCAGCTGAGTCACGGACACGGAGGATGAGGAGGATGAGGAAGATGACTGCGTTCGGGTCCCAGTGCACCGTGCGTCAGATGACCGCCTGCGTTCAGAAACCACTGATCTTCAGAGCGCTCAGAGACATCAGAACACCAGAGATGTGAGATCTGTTATCGATATGCATCTCTGTCCTGTCTTCCTGCAGTACAAATATCTAAACTCTTTTTAATCCAGACTGAAGATATTAAGTCTTGCTTTTTGAAAAATCTATCAACGTTTTTGCTTAAAACAAGAACAAATTTCTGCAAACGGAATCAGAGAGTTTTTCTCATTTGAGTTCATTTGTTGGACTCCACTGGAAGATTTTGTTCTTGTTTAAAGCAAGAACTCACTTCATATTAATCTGTTTGTCATTTTGTTTCTCCAGTAAATATCTTGATTTATGGATGTTTAGATGTTTGTGCTGGAAAACAAGACAGAAACACTGAATATGAAAATCAGTGAGCAGAAATCAAGTTTGTAAAATTAATCACTCAACTTCATCCATGAACAAGTATTGATGCATATTTGTGATTATTTGGAGCTCAGATGTAGTTTATTGTTCACAGCATAATTCATTTGTTCATTTGTTTAGGCTATTTTCATGTTTCCATGACACTGGGTTCAAAACACATTTATTATTCTTGAATATTATCGGTTTGACTTCGGTCTGAATAATGACACTATTATCTACAAAACTACGTCCTAAGAGCCTTTTATCCAACGTTTGCATTAAGTTGTGAAAACACTATTATGGGAACTTTACTTCTGAATGTTCTGGAACAAGTAGAAACATTAAATAAACATCAAGCTAAAACATTTCAGAACGAAACCGTGTATAAATAATGAGAACATTATTAAAGTCCAGATAAATGTAACTAACGTAACTTTGAGAAAACACTGACAGCAGATCTGAGAGTTGTTTCATTATGAACTGATCTGGCAGCATTATGATCTGAATTATTCAGTAGAGCTTCTTTACAAGAAATTAGTTTCATAACTGATGAATTTTACAACATTAACATTATTATTTAGCAGTTTAAGCTGCTAGAATCAGTCTGTATTGTATAAACGGCTTCAGAGATGGTGACTTGACGTCTGCTCAGCTGTTTCTGCAGAGGACTCTTTTATTCTAACGTGGGTGTGTTTTAATATACTCCAGGATTAAACGAGGCGGCAGTGTCTGCACTTCATCAGTGTTTTTCTTTAGAAAAGCAAAATATTGTACTTTTTTTTTACTGCACTACGTTTCATATTAAATATCATTTAATACTTAATTACTTTAGAAATCTAGTAAAAGTAACTCAAAGTTTTATCTGAGTACAAGAAAATACTACATTTTTAATGTTCTTAAGTATTAAATGCTGTGCAGTAAGAAGTATGATGTTGTGAAGCAAAAGTTGTCCAAAGACATGCACTCTGATAAATGAATATTTCAAAAGAGATTTGGGAGGAGGGACTGAACGAATTCATACCTGCTCTATTAAGATAAGATTGCAGCTCATACAGTTTAAAGAGCTGCAGAGGTTACGCTACAGCTTCAGCTTCTTCATCATGTGACAGATGCACGCGTGCTCGTACTCTCGGGTCTTGCTGAGATTTCTGAGTTTTGGAAGAATATTTTTCGGTGCATCCAGTTTTCATAAATGGCTGCTGGCCTCGAGCTCGATTCGATTCGATTCTCTATAAAAAAATGGATCAAATCTGAGGCCCCTTCCTCACTTATCTTTTTAAGAATTGACATTTGTTTGGATACTTATGTAATAGATAAATTTGATATTTTATGATTTTACTCATAACATCTGATTAAGTTGGGTTTCTTTGTATTTTCTTTTGTGTGGTTAGTTTTACTTTTTGTCTGCAGTTTGTGGGATTTTGTTTTGTTTTGTGTCTTCAGAAAAACTGTTATAATAAAATATTTTTAAAAACACTGATAAAGTACAGATACGTTTTAAATGCACTTGAGTAAAGTAAAAAGACGTCACTAGTGTCCACCTCTGGTCACCGCAGTTAATGGGGCTTTAGGCTCTGAACAGCATCTCTGATAAAACAGCTGCTCGGCTGAGAATCAAGAATCAATTCCATATGTTTTTTGGGTTTTTAAAAAAAAATGTATTTGTCTTTGAATCATTCATTCAAGAGATTCATTCAAAAACACTGAATGAAACGAGTAAATCTAGAGTGAGTCACTGAATCGTTCCATTCAGAAATTGCATGAGATTTTGTTTAGTTGTCTAATATGCTTTTCTTCAGAATTGTGAGAGAACTACATCCTACATTTATAAAAAATATTAAGTCTCAATTTATCCAGAATCAGCTCTATTTTGCACACAAACTGTTCTCCTGATTTTATGCAGCCGGCTGATTTTTGTTCAAGGTATTCAGCAGCAATTAAATGCTTTGCAAAAAGAGACAAGAATAAATAAGTTTGGTCTCTAAATGTTTGAGTTCATTTTTGTAACCACTTCGAATCGAAACAATCAATAAGAATCTTCATTGATAAAGTTGAATCATACCCAGCCCTACCCTGATAGCACCTGCATCTCAGAGACGTCTATCTGATGTCTGCATTTACATCTGCAATACATCTCATGCACGTCTCCTATCAGACGTCCAACAGACGCTTATTAGATGTCTTTAAGATGTTTATGATTTAGGAAGTATGTAAAACGGACGTCTGTCAGATGTTTGTACACAGCAGATGTTTTCCAGATCAAGCGATCTTTAACAGACGTCTTGCAGACGTATATGTGCTATCAGGGGAACAATAACGGGACTCACCGGATCAAACGGCAGCGCGGTCATGTGACAACAACAGCGCGAGAGACCTACAGCCAACTTTTCGTTAACGCTCGCGCTCAGCGGATGCCGTTCGGCGTGAACGCGCCGTCCAGGTCGTCCTCCTCCTCCTCCTCGTCGTCGTCGTCGTCGCTGACCCGCGACAGCTGCGCGATCCGGTCGAACGTCTCGTCCACCACGTTCGGGATGATGTTGACGCACGCGCTCGCCGCGTCCCGGTTGTAGGACACGAGCTCGTTGCTGACGTTCGCCGTCTCCACCGGAGTCCGGCAGCGGCCGCGGCAGCGCAGCAGGCTGGAGAAGCCCCTGCGGAACTCGGCGTTGAAGGCGTAGATGACGGGGTTGAGCGACGAGTTGCTCCAGCCGAACCACACGAACACGTCGAAGGTGGTGTCGCTGACGCACGGCTCGCGGCGGCAGAACGGAACCACGCAGTTGAGCACGAAGAACGGCAGCCAGCAGCACACGAACACGCCCATGATCACGGACAGAGTCTTCAGGACTTTGGTCTCGCGCTGGAACGAGGTCTTGAGGCTCCGGTGGAGGCTCCGGTCGGAACGGCGGCTCTGCGCGTGCTCCGCCGCGCGCTCCAGCGACGCGATCCTTCGGATCTGGACCTGCGCGATCCGGTAGATGCGCGTGTAGGTGACGATCATGATGGCCACGGGAATGTAGAAGCTGATGAGGGACGAGGAGATGGCGTACTCGCGGCTCAGGCTCGAGTCGCAGCTGTCCGCCTCGGACGCGTTGGGCTCCGCGGCGCCCGCGTCGGCTTTGTGCCAGTCCAGCTGCACCGGGATGAACGAGATGAGCACGGACAGCGTCCAAGCCGCGCCGATCATCACGAAGGCGACGCGCGGCGTCATCTTGCGCTCGTAGCGAAACGGGCTGCTGATGGCCCAGTAGCGGTCCACGCTGATGACGCACAGGTTCAGGATGGACGCGGTGGAGCACATGATGTCAAACGCCACCCAGATGTCGCAGAACGCGCCGAACGGCCAGAAGCCGGCCACCTCCGCCGCCGCCTTCCACGGCATCACGAGCACGGCCACCAGCAGGTCCGACACGGCCAGCGACGCGATGAAGACGTGCGTGACTTTGGCGCGCAGGTGGCGGAAGCGCAGCACGGCGGCACACACCAGAGCGTTTCCGAGCAGCGTCCAGAGGATCAGCGCGCACAGCAGGCAGCCGGTCAGCGCGCGCGCCAGCGTGTCCCGCGGCTCGGTTCGGTTGCGCATGCTGGGGCCCGGCGCACTCACGGGGCGCCATCGGGTGCGTGCGCTCGCGCCGGCTCCGGTACCGAGGCGCGTCGCATGACCGAGGAGCGAATCCGACACCGAGCGAATCCGGTGCACTCCAGACGATCCGGTGTTTGCGCGCGGCGGCTGTCTGAACTCTCTGAGCGCGAGGGAACTGTGCGTGGCTATTTTGAGCGAGAGAGAGCGAGCGAGCGAGAGAGAGAGAGAGAGAGAGAGAGACAGAGAGAGAGAGAGAGAGAGAGATTCATTCTGGATATGCACTGAATGAATAAAAGAACCCTGCCTCATATTTACATGATTGTCACGCTTCTAATCGTACAACTCAATAATTACATTAGCTTTTGCATGGTTTGTATTTCATAATTTCAAGTTCAATTGTTCAGGTTATAATATAACGCGGGCAGACGAGGTGTGCGTGCAGCTCATTCACAATCAGTTTAAATAGAGATTGTTAATGGGTCTTTTTTTGGTAACTTTATTTAAAGGTGTCCTTGTTAGACGTTTCATGTACTTACTATTATAATAACAATAAACTATGCATAATTACAGGTAAATATATTAATTAATATTACTCAGTACTTAAATGTATAATTACATTGTAAAAAGGACACCTTAAAATAAAGTGAAACCTTTTTTTAACCGAACAGATTTATTTCAAATGAATAAACAGCGGGTCGTGACAACATGCCCCGTTAACGCGTTCCGGTGTAAATGCTCTGCAAAAAAGGATTTTCTTCCTTTGTATTTTTTTCTTGTCTTCTAGTATAAATATCATAGGATGCGTTTACTTCACAATTAATTAAGATATTAAGTCTTGTTTTCTGAAAGAAAAAAACCCTCAAAATATTAGTTTTTGCTTAAAACAAGTAAAAATATCTGCGAATGGGGTATGAAAAATCATCTTGTTTAGCCTCTGAATTAAGATTATTTTTCTTACCCCATTCTCAGATATTTTTACTTGTTTTGAAGCAAAAACGAACCAAATTTGGATATATTTTTTCAAAAAAACTAAACAAAACATCTTGTCAAGTAAATGCATCCTGATATAAGAATTTGTAGATATTTATACTAGAAAACAAGACAAAAAATACTGAGGAGGAAAATTATTTTTTGCGGTGTGTCTGTGAGCAGATGTCAACAACACTTCATAATGATAATGATGATCTATGATTGCATTTATTGTTTGCAGCACGCACAGAATATTGTTTATTTTTATTTTTCAATGAAGGACACGCACAAAAATGAACATCTGAAACGACACAAATAAGAGAGATTGAGGAGGTTTGGTATGAAAAGAGTCCAGGTTTTCCTCAGATAGCGACGGCTCTCTCATAGCAGAGCTCAGTTCAGGATTTCCCTTGAAGATTGATTCACACACACACACACACACACACACACACACACACACAATGAAAGCAGGCCGAGAGGATAAATGCGTCTGTAGCGCCACCTTCAGTAAACAGAGGATCAGCAGAATCAGTCGCTCAGAGCCTCAGCTGCTGCTGAACATCACAAACACACGAGAGAAGCCTCCCACAGCTGCTCCGGCCGCAGGGGATTGTGGGACACCTCGAGCTGTCAGACATCTGGCCTCATCAGGAGCACATCTGTGTTTGGAGGATCCAGAGATCGAGACATCAGCGAATCCTCCATCACTTCATCGATCACATATCCACTCGGCCCATCGCTTTACCCGAAGATAATCATTCCCTCAAACACCTGCAGAGCGAGCTTCTCCAGTACACACATCTGAGCATTCACAAATCACACACTGTTTCTGTTTAATACTGTAAAGCTGCTTTCACGCAGTCTGCATCCTAAAAAGTGCTCCATAAATAACAGTGACTTGACTTGATATTTAAAAAAAAGAAGAAATCAAAATGAGGAGTTTGCTTAAAACAAAACAAAATATATCAGAAAAATAATCCTGTTTTCCCTTTGAATTAAGTTGATTTTTCGGACGCCACTGGTAGATTTCTTTTTTTCTTGTTTTAAGCATAAACTCAGGTTTTTTGGATGTACATCTGGATGACTTTTTCAGAAAACAAAAGAGTTAGTATCATAAGTCAATTTGATATTTGAGCAAATCTGTCTTGATTTAAGAATATTTAGGTATTTGTACTGGAAAAACGAGGCAGAAATATTGCAGTAAAAACCTGTTTGACTGCATCTTCTGGAACACAGCAGTGTTTTCTGTACATTTCCAGCAAACCTCTGAATAATGAAAACAGCTGCATGTATAGAGAAGTCGCTGACGCTTCGAGGACACACCGTCTGAATACATGTTTATATCACAGCTTCAGCTTCAGAGATGAGAGCCATGAAGATCACCATCACTCCTGCGCTTCTACTTCCACAATAAACCTGCCTTTATGTGTTACAGATATTGTTGGATCCTTGACAAATTACTTTTGCTCCTCTGTTGTAATGCATAAATGTAAAAGTTCAAACAAAAAGCAGAACTCAAACTGCAAAACATGACATTTTGTTTGTCTTGTTATCCAGCACAGATATCTAAGCATCCTTAAATCAACACCCCTCAAAACCAAAATGACTTATTTAAGTCTGATTTTCTGAAAAATGTATCAGACATTTATTGTTTTTGTTTAGTTTGTAACTGAGACTCACCAGACAGAATTTCATTGTATTCTGTACAGTGACAATAAAAGTAAATTGGAATTGGAAAATGAAGTAAATTTAGGCTTCAAACATGAAAAATATCTGTCATTGGAGTCAAAAAATAAATAAACTTAATTCAAAGGGAAACAAGATTATTTTTCTGAGCCAACTGGCTGATATTTTCTTCTCGTTTTAATCATAAACTCACTTCATTTTGATACATTTCTCAGAAAAAGCAAGATTTTATATTTTCAAGTTATTTTGCTTTTCATGTTAAAGCATCTTGATTTAAGGATGTTAAGATCTTTGTGCTGGAAAACAAGACAGAAACACAAAGTAAGAACATTATTTGAAGTCAATGTTGATTTCATGTTTCAAAGAAACTCTAAAGCCACTGGACTGCTTGCATCAGAGAAGAGTTTTATTTATCTGAAGTTAACATACATGTGGTCATTTGGGGGGAAAGTGCAAAACAAAAACGAGGTTTGCACCACAGGTCTCATCGTTTCATTGTGTGTTTGGAGGAAGAGGAGATAAAAAAGAGAAGAAAGGCTGATGATAATGTCATTTACTACTAAACATCTGCTGAAGATCAACAGAAACATGTACATGTGAATGAAAGGAGCGTATCACAGCACCAGAAGCGTTTCCACAGCAGCGCTGCCACAGAAATATATCCTAAATAAAGTCCTGTGTGTTTGAGATGCTGATGCTGTCCAGACGTGAACATCTGCACTTCAGACCCAAACAAACAATCCGTGTCCCGCCGAAGCATTCGAGCCAGAATCCCAGCTGAGCTTCCCATTACATCCATAAAACCTCATCTCTCTCCAGCGTCGGAGCGCTTCAAGACCTTCTTTGAGAACCATTGCTCACAGAAATGAGGAAACCTTCACAAAACGTCCTTCAGAAACACGTTCGTGTGAGAACCAAGAGGAACGCAGAACGTTACAAAAAAATATAACATGTTTCAAAACGTATATGCAACAGATAATGTGCTATAAATGCGTGTCTGATCTGAAGATCATCATGAAATATGACTGGAGATCCGTCTCAGGAGGTCTGTGATGTGATTCATGTCTCTGTTCAGTTGTTTTACAGTGTTTTTCAGCTGCTTACACACTAAATCTTTCCTTGTCACACAGTTTCTGAAAGCTGTCACTCAAACAGCAGAAGCACACACCAAATCTGCAAAACCAGACACTGATTCTCAGACTTTGACTAAATTTTCAATTTCATAAAACACTTTTTGCAAAACACAACACTAAGTTGTGTAACACACACATCTAACAGGAATTAATATTATGGCAAAGGTGTTTGCAAATGTTTGCTTTTGAGATGTGTTTGTGATATTTTGAATGCAGCGCTTCATTTTGCGAGAGATGCGAGGCATTTTACATTTTGTGTGCAATTCTTGGATTTGTGTGTAAAGTTTTGAAAATGTGTGCAAGCAGCTGAAGTCTCACTGAGTGATTTCACGGTGCTTTAGAAGCCGTTATAACGAACACATCTGAGAAAAGTCGCTGGGTTTGTCCGAGTTTGTGAGATTCGTGACATCAGCAGGTCTTCATGCAAGAGTTGAAGCCAGACTTGAGGTTTACAGCTGGAAGAACCCTCAATTAACATACCTGTGGTTTTATGATCGGTTATGCTTCTGATCACACTGCAAACACTGAGGTTCTTCCTCAGTACAGTTCCTGTACAAATATCTAAATCAAGAAACATTTACTGGAGAAGCACGATGACTGAAGATATCAAGTCTTGTTTTCTGAAAAAGTGATCAAAATCAAGTGAGTTAATGATTAAATCAAGAACAAATGTCTGCTCATGAAGTCAGAAAAATAAACGTAATTCAAAGGGGAATAATAATACGATTATTGTTCTGACTACAGTGGCAGAAGAAACATACAAATGTCAGAATTCAAGACTTAATATCTTGACTAATTTCCCTTTCCAAGTAAATGCATCTTGATTTGAGAATGTTTAGATATTTGTACTGAAAAACAAAACAAAAATACAGTTAGAATGTCGACATTGATTTGATCAGACTCAAATCACCACTAGTTTGGTGGTTTTACTCCATTCCTCCTTCATTTAAATGAGCATTTGCATAGTTAAACGACTAAAAACTACAATATGCACCATATGTTTGTTCAATGGCCTGCAAGATTCAAGGATTTTCCAATCAGACGTACTAAAAACATTCAGGATTTAAACCCACTTGAGAACTTGATATAAGAGAACATCATCCTTGATCAAGTGAAGACGTGTGTGTGTGTGTGTGTGTGTGTGTGTGTGTGTGTGTGTGTGCGTGTGCGTGTGTGAGTGTGTGTGTGTGTGTGTGTGTGTGTGTGTAAACATTACTGAGGAGAGTGTAAAGAATCTTCAGGCCTGAGAACTTCTAGTCTGTCAAGTTATAGAGAGCGTCTTTAAGGGCCGATCGAGTCCATGAGAACCGGATCCGATCACAGTGGTTCTGAACGCATGAACTTCCTCAGACCAGTGTTTGTGTGTCTGTCAGTGTTTGTGAGCACCAGATAGAGTACTCCACACACCCTCAAACCTTCCGGAAGACCTCGAAGAGCGACGCCACCGAGTGCATGCGGTAGAAGAGGTTCATGGGAATGGCCACGTTCAGCACCGTGGTCCAAACGCTGTAGCCGAACGTCTCCTGCTCCAGACCGTTGTCATACTGCGGCCGGCAGCCGAAGGCCGGGAGAATCCACAGCTGGACGCAGAGAGAACAACAAAACATTGTTTGTTTGGAGCCTGACAATCGTGGTCACTATCAAATGATGCTTTATGGACAAGAAAGTAATTTTCTTCCAAAAATGAGCCTTTGGGAAAAACAATCAGCCTTCAGCTTTAAGAGTCTGAGTAAACTGGGTGTAATGCTGCACGGAAATTATGCTCCAGGTAGGGCTGGGAGATTTTTCAGATTTTATCGATTAATTCGAATTTAATGTTTTGCCACGATTAAATTTTTTAGAAATCGAGGAATCGCGATTTTGAATAGAAATATTACCAAATGTTAGAATTAGACTCTTTGACAATATGCCGGTGATAACAGTAAAGAGAAAAGAGCGATCCAACCACACGTGATTAACCGCTCACGAGTGACACACTCATATCACACAGAAATAGCTTGTGTTGATAAAGATGCAACGCAACAGTGGAAGAGGAAAAACATGCAAGAAGATGGGAGTGAACTTCTTTTAACTTGAGCGCTGTGTTTATAGAATTCTGTTTCATAAGAGACGCGAGCGCAACAGTCAAACACGTCCATGTTTACACAGAAAAACAATGTAAAGCAGCATAATCGAATAAAAAACCTGTAAAGAACCACTGCTGTATGTCTGATATTTCATGTTTGCATCCTGAAAGCTGCTGTTGTTTTTACAGAACATTTATAGTTAATAATAGTCTACTGCTGTTATACATTCAGTCATTTTGAATTTGAATTACCTTGACTTTTGAGATTTTTTTAAAAGCATTTTCCTCATATTATTTCTGAACATATAAAATCTATAAGGCAAGATATAGTTGTAGTTCATGCATCTTTTCTGCAAAGATATGTAACAAGTGATTAGTTTAACATTTACATCATGTTGACAGCTTCATGTGTGCTGCACTTAGAATTGAATTTTCTTTAACTAGAGGGTTAATAAAGAAAAAGTTACTTGAATCATGTGGTAGTTACATTTTCAAGTTGACTAGTTAAAAATCGTAAAAAATCGAGAATCTGTCAAATGAAAATCGAGATTTTCCATTTTTGCCATATCGCCCAGCCCTAGATCCAGGTCATGGTTTGGTTTGTTTTTGGTACACCAGCAGGAAAAACAAAACATATGTTTTTATTATTATTATTATTATTAAAATATATTACATTTAAACTGCTCAACAAAGAAATTTTGCCAACACTGCTGCAATCCACTGCAACACACTCTTTGTACCTCAGTTTATGGCACTGATGTAAATAGGGAAGACATGTGAAGTGCTTCCACTTTTAGATGGAAAGTATCTGAGCAGAAATGTATGTTTCAGTCAGAATTACTGCACTCCCATTATATTGCGCTCTATCTGTCAGATGCATGTGCTGCTGTTCATTCAGTGAAGTACAGGTGCTGCTCAATACTCAAACTGATGTTTCCTCATTTCCTCACTCCTCTGTCCTTCAGGCCATGACCAAATCAAAGTTAGCCATCTTGAGGGACATCTCAACTCTCTAATTGCACTGTGAGGAGTGAGGAGTGAGGAGTGAGTGAGCGAGGATACACAGGTGTATCTTATGCACAAGTCTTTCTTGCCGAAAAACCTGATGCACGTTTAAATTCTCCTCAACCTTCACAACCATTTTAATTTAGATTTTACTTTTGCAGTTTAAATAAACCATACATTTTACATACTGTATTTCAATAGTGCATCTCACTTTAATAATATTTATTATGACTGTCTCAACCAAACTTCACCATAAAGGCAGATCCCCAGAGCATAGCTGATGACACTCGAGTGATCAAGAATATCCCAATGTAAAATAGTTTTTCTTCGATTCCTCCATCCTCATTTTCTTTCCTTGCGTCCTTCTCTCCTAATGCATCCTAATGTGGTGGAGCGGAGACGCGAGGAGAGGTAACAAGGAGAGAATGAAGAGAGGAAGTGAGGAGTGGAAACAATGAGGGGACAAGAAGAAAAGAACTGTGGAAATGAGAGGAAACGAGGAAATGAGGATGAAATGAGGAAAGGAAGTGATGAGAGGACATGAAGAAAAGAAACGTGGAAATGAGGAAAGGAAACAAGGAAATGATGAGAGGAAACGAGGAAATGAGGATGAAACGAGGAAAGGAAACAAGGAAATGGGGATGAAATGAAGAAAGGAAACAAAGAAATGAGGATGAAATGAGGAGAGGAAACAAAAAGAGGAGGTGAGGAGTGGAAATGAGTAGAAGAAGTGAGGAGAGGAAACAAGGAAATAAGGATGAAATGAGGAGAGGAAAAGGGAAATGAGGATGAAATTAGGAAAGGAAACAAGGAAATGATGAGAGGAAATGAGGAAATGAGGATCAAATGAGGAGAGGAAATAAAAAGAGGAAGTGAGGAGAGGATACGAGGAAATGAGGATGTAATGAGGAGAAGAAGTGAGGAGAGGAAGTGAGGAGAGAAAGTGAAGAGAGGAAATGAGGAGGAAATGAGAGGAAACGAGGATTTGATCTTAGAGTCTGTACATACTAAAATCCCCGCCAACATTTAGATTTATAAAAATGGTCTTTGAATCCTGCTTATGAAGATCTATATGGACTTTTCAGTCCTGTTTCAGTATGATTGTCTTACTCTGCTGTTATGGGCTTTTTCTCTATTCCCACACACATGGAACTATTCTCACATTCTCACAACAATTATAAAACTAGATAGTGCTAGATTATGAGTTTTGTGATGGAGGGCCTTAGAGCTCCTTTATGAAAACAGACAGCTTATGATTACTACTAGTGTGTATCCGTATTTTAGGTATGGGGGTGGCGTATGTTGAGTTTTGGTATTTGGATAGGGTCACTGGGCTTGTCACACACACACACACACACACACATCGCTTCTCACCGAGATGTTGCACATGAAGAGGAAGATGGTGATGTTCTTCAGGATTTGCCTCTTCCTCCCGGGTGTCACATTGAGCCGGTTTCCCACAGGAAGTGTGACGTCAGTCTGCTTCCTGCTGAACGCCGCTCTGTTCTCGGGCGTCTCTCCCTCCAGAGTCGTGCAGTGCTTCTCCTGCGTCTCGTAGCCGCGGTTCACGATGCCGTCGTACGGTGGCGTGACGCAGAACACCTCGGTTGCGAGCGCGTCATCCGGATCCCTGCGGCGGCGGTACAGCGACTCCACGATGAACAGGTTCTGCACGCACTTCTCCAGCACCAGCAGCAGCGAGTACGCCAGGCAGGTCCAGCGGAAACCAGGAGAGCCGCGTCCCGCCGCAGCCACCGCCACCACGCTGCACCACGACATCAGCCACGAGCCCAGCGACGAGCCCAGCAGCAGCTCCGCGTCCAGCGCACGCGCCGGGTTCGAACCCGTGTCCATGGGCCAGGCCTCCAGACGGTACACCAGCAGCCCGGCTCCGCTCGCGACGCACATGCAGCTCAGCATCACCACGCCGTAGCAGTAGAACATGGAGACGGCGGCCTGCGGAGACTTCTCCACCTGCATCAGGTACACCACCAGATTTTTTTAATGAAAACAGACTATTAATGATTACTGCTAGTGAAATTGTGTATAATGCATAATGGTGCATTATTAGCTATAAGAATGTTATAAGATAAGTTATAAGATATGTTGAGTTTTGGTATTTGGATTAGGCCATTTTGGGCTATTTTTAATCGCCGTTTGAGCTGCTTTTGTTAGAAAGATCTGGCAACACTCTATTTCAGACCACATTCCATCAGCATTTAGTGGCTTTAACATTACCAGCAGAAACCCACAGGGACCATTAGAGTCTCCATTAAACCAGTACAATTCCCTTTATAACCATTAAACCCGGTTTACAAATGAGGATGTCCCCAAAGGGAAGATTTTGAAGATTTTGTCAGGTTTAGCTCACTTTTGGGTACAAATTTGTCCCCAAAATATAGTTTGTACGCACGCACACACACACACACCTGGATCAGGTACACCACCAGCACGGTGACGGAGCTGGCCAGCGCCAGCAGACCCAGCATGGGGCCGAGCAGCAGACCCGGGCTCCGTGTGCTGGGACGCTTGCGGTTGCTGTGGAGGTCCAGCGTGCGGCCGATGTTCTTCCACATCACTAACAGCATGGCCGAGACGAAGATGTGGTACTCGATGTTGAAGGGGTACAGGTAGTAGAGGCTGGTGGAGAACATAGAGCAGACGCTGGTGGTGCAGTTACAGTGCGGCTCCGCTTCCACTGCGCACACACACACACACACACACACACACACACAGAGACAGAGAGATGATCAGCTGACATATGCTCCGATTCACGCAATGGGATTCATTGAAAACAACGGGAACACATATGTGATCCTGGACAACAAAACCAGTCATAAGGGTAAGTGATTTATACATCAAATAATCTTTCCATTGATGTATGGTTTGTTAGGATCGGACAATATTTGCTGAGATACAACTATTTGAAAATCTGGAATCTGAGGGTGCAAAAAAAATCTAAATATTGAGAAAATCTCCTTTAAAGTTGTTCAAATGAAGTTCTTAGCAATGCATATTACTAATCAGAAATGAAGTTTTGATATATTTACGGTAGGAAATTTATATCTTCATGGAACCTGATCTCTATTTAATATCCTAATGATTTTTGGCATAAAAGAAAAATGTATAATTTTGACCCATACAATGTATTGTTGGCTATTGCTGCAAATATACCTGTGCTGCTTATGACTGCTTTTGAGCTGCAGGGACACATATAGAAAACTCAGTAACACTCTACAATAAGATTCCACTAAACAGCAGTTAACATAACCCAGGGTTATTATAGTTAATAAAAACCATAGGAAAAATGTGTGATCTTGAAATAAAAGTTAATTGAAATGAAATAGAATCTGTATTTTAAAAAAAGCTTAAACTTACTTTATTTCAGCTAATTGCCCAAAAACCACTGCTTATTTTCATTTAAATTGGGTAACACTTCAGTATAGGGACCAGTTCACACTATTAACTAGTTGTTTATTAGCATGCCTATTAATAACACATTGGCTGTTTATTAGTACTTATAAAGCACATATTCTCAATCAGAAGAGCATGACCATATTCTACATCCCTAATCCTACTCTACTCCTAAACTTAACAACCACCTTACTCACTAACTATTAATAAGGAGCAAATTAATAGTGCATCAAGGCAAAAGTCGTAGTTAATGGTTTGTTAATAGTGAGAACTGGACCTTAAAATAAAGTGTGACATTAAGTTGAATGTGAAGTTTTAAAATAATTACAACTAAAACTGAAATAAAAAATTCATATAAACTATATTGATATATAAATAAATATAAATATACATTTAATGTATAGACAGATAGATAGAAGTGTTTTTTTTAAGTAACTAATAAAAACACATTACTAAATTTGTAAAATATAAAACTAAAAACTAACAATGAAAAATAATTCTAAAGCATTTATTAATCTTAGTAATTTTAACATTTACTAATACATTATTAAAATCAAAAGATGATATTATTTAATGGACCTGAGAAATATGAATTAACAGTTGTGTTTTTATTAAAACAAAGATTAATAAATAATGTAAATGAATATCACATGTATTACTCATTGTTTAGTAATGTTAGTCAATGCATTAACCTACGTTAACTAATGGGACTTTATCATGAAGTATGATCTGAAATCTTCGCTAGATTCAGAATGGTAATACTTGTGGAAACACATCATCACGGAGTCCACTGGAGTTTGAAATAGAATTGAAAGAAATTAAACACAACAGAACACAGTCATTATTCCTACACGAGGGACAAAACAAACACACAAA